>NW_010107894.1:3369-21440 GCF_000699245.1 Pterocles gutturalis
GATAAAGCATTTAGCTGATAGATTTTTCTCTCCTTTTAGGAAGAAGAAGGAACAACTGACATTTTCAGAGAAATCCCTATGGACTCTGTTGTGAAGGAAAACTTACAGAGTAGGTTATCATCAGATCTGTCTGCCCTGTGTACGTTCCTGGGGAATTTAGCATTTATTTCTTCTCTGCAGGGGTACTGATGAGCTAAAAGTCCAACAAAAGCTTCAGCTAGTCCCAGCTAAGTCGTTCAAGAGGCAGAGAAAGTCCATAGAAAAATCTGGAGTTCTGCTTCTCTGCTTTAGGAAACTAAAGCTGAGTCTCCTCGTTTATCAGGAAGAAGAAGAGAGAATCTGATTACAGCACAGAAGTATTTTCTAGGGGAAAAGGCTAAAGAGTCTTTAATTTAGCTGTAGGAGGTGGAGCAGGAGCCTCGTCCTGATGCCAGACAAACTCAGAAGGGCACAGATGGCAGCAGCAATGGTGTGAGTCATTGGCCAGGACAAAAAAAACTAGTGGAATCTCTCTCTGTTGCAATCGAAAGACAGCATGGAGCTGTCATTAAACTCCTCACTGAGTTGATTCATCTCACTAAAGGCAGAAAAATAATTTGGAAATAACCCCCTGTAGCCTTTTTAGTAGTCTGGAACAGCTCCGTGAAGGGCTGGATTAGCTCTAGGGCTGGTGAGAGGCTGGATTGCGTTGGCCTTGAGCAGGGAAACAAGGAGCAGGAACCCTCTCAGCCTGTTCAACCAGTTTGGCTGTATCACTGGAAATTACACCTTGTGTCTCTGGTGCTCAGCTTCAGGCTTGGCCTTGTGGTCTATAATTTCAAAATAGACCTGGTATTAGGTGAGATCCAGAGATGTCTGTCATTAAGTGCTGATTTCCTACCTCACCTGACATTTTATATTGCCCACTAGGTTTATTTTCACCGTTTGAGTCCGACATGGGCTTAGGACATCCAAACCAAATGAAACGAGAGATAAACAAGAGTGGTGAGGAGTGTGAAAGTGGAAATTCAGCCCTGGAGGTGAACTCCATGGTCCAGATCACCTTGGACAAGGGAAATCAGGTTTCAGGAATCATCCGCTGGTTGGGTTACCTGCCCCAAATCAAGCATAAAATGGCAGGAGTTGAACTGGTAAGGAGCAAAATATTTCCTGCTGTGAGCTTGTATATCAGAACGGGCAGGTTTTGGTGGTTCTTCTCTTCTCCTTGAAGACCTTCAGCTTGTGGCTGCATATTTCACAGCCTGACCCAGGCCTCTGACGTGTCAGAGCGTGAACTGTGGGGGCAAGCGCACAATTGTGCCCTCCCTTAGGCTGGGGAGAGCCTGTGGAATGGTTATGAGGGCTGGTTTTGCTCTCTTCTAGAGCGATGTTCTTGGAATACGGAATGGAATAACGATGAATGGCATCAATAGGTTCAAAACATAACCAGAATAAATGAAAAAAGTCAACAAAATGCCACCAAACTTGAACAGAGCTCTTAAGATATTAAATGGCCGAATGAAGAATTGCAGCTAGTTCTTGGAAATCCTGCTCTCATGGTATTCCTCAATGTTTTTTTTTTTTTTTCCCAGGATGAAGATAAGGGGGTCACTGCTGGCGAATGGCTGGGCAAATATTATTTCCACTGCGCTCCAAAGCGCGGCCTCTTCGTGAAGCTGCAGTCCTGCCAGCCTGACATTCGCTTCCAGTGTTCGCGCAACAGCAACCTGAGCCTCGTGGATTATGGTAAATTCTCTGAGGAGAGGGGAGATGGTGCCATGCTGGGTCAAGGCATGCTATAGAGAAGTCTCACGCATAGTGTCTTAATCAGTGGTTTAATATTCTTCACTTTCTTTAAGTGTTCCAAAAGATGTCAGTTTTAAGAATCATAGAATCACAGAATGGTTTGGGTTGGAATGGACCTTAAAGATCACCGAGTTCCAACCCCCCTGCCATGGGCAGGGACACCCTCCACCAGTTCAAGTCGTCCTTCAGTGAGCAGGTTGTTCAAAGCCCCATCCAGCCTGGCCTTGAACACCTCCAGGGATGGGGCATCCCCATCCACAAGGATGCTGAGGTTGCTGTGGTGGTGTTTATAGGGAATGCCCCACAAATGTGAGAGATAGTAAGGAATTTATTACGGAGATAATGTAGACTAGGACATTGAATATAGGGCAAGGTGCTGTGAATGGCTCTAAAAATGAGACCTCGCTTGCTTGGATGTGCTGGAAAAAGGGAAGCTGGCAGGAAATGTTGAGGGGTAACAGAGGACAGAAGTCATAGAATCATAGAATGGTTTAATTTGGAAGGGACCTTTAAAGGTCATCTAGTCCAAGCCGCCTGTAATTATGATCATCATCATCATCGCCTTTGAAGCTTAAGGAGATTACAGACCAGTGGGATGAGGCTTTTAAAGCCCGGTTGCCTGTTTGTCCAGTTGCTACTGGGGTAGCAGCTCTTTCAGCAGATCCCAAGCTTGTGTATAACGCAGCACCAGCTCGTTTGTAGCTCTTTTTGTCTTCTTTATACTTGGCATAATGATGGCAGAGGCAGTGTGGATTGCTAGGACATGGCTGTAGTGAGGAAGAGAGGGTTTTGTCTCCATTTCCAGTAAATGAATTACTAAAGAGACAAGTCTTCATCCCACCATGGTTCAGTCCCAGCAGGAGCAGCGCAGAAGTACGAGGTGCCGACCTCTAAGCAGAGCTCTGGGGCACTGGTGAAGGGCAGAGCTGATCCAGACGAGGTGGGAGGCTAAAGGGAATTGCTTCTGTCGCTTCTTTTGCAGGAGGGCAAGAAATTCTTCCACAGACTCCAGAGAGTTTTCCTCCCCTCAGGAACGATGCAGCGGTTCATGTTCTGCGAGGGCGGATGAAGGGGATCCAAGGCCACTGTAATTCCTGTTATATGGACGCAGCTCTTTTCAGGTAAGGACCCGCTTGGGTGGTGTCATTTCATTAAATGGTGGTTTTTTTAATTGGCCAGAGCCCTAAATTGCAGCATTTCCCTGGACTTCCAACGCGGCTGGAAATTTACCCAGTCCAGAGCAGAATATAACTGTGTGGAGATGCAGCCTCAATATTTGCTGCTTTTTTATCTCCTTCCTAATCTGGTAGGTTCTCAGGCCCTGGAATATCCCTGGTGAGTACCTAAGGTACCCGTGTGTCTGTCATGCAGGGCGGTGAGAGATCGTAGCTCTCTGGACTTGGACCATGCTGACTCCATCACTGGAGGTAATGGCTGGAAACATTTCAAAGAAACTGCCCAGGAGGTCCCAGCTTCACTGTGCAGCACTGTTTGGAGAGGAAAAGACTCAGTGATGTCCCCCTATGAGCAGTTTTGGCTGCAAAGTATGAGATTTCATTCTCTCTGAGCTGTTTTGTTGCTTACTACCAGTGTTCGTTAAACTAGATGTGGTTTATCTCACTGCAGAGACGCACTGCCACTCACCTTTCCCTAATTGCATGCATGGATTGTTGAAAATAAAAGCTACCGACGGTCACCAGGCACAATGGTTTGGTTCTAACAAACCCATCAGACTTTGACAGCACTCTCTTTTCACAGCCTCTTCTCCTGTACATCTGTGCTGGACTCCATGCTCTTCAAGCCCTTCCCACTGTGTGACAGAAATGTCCAGAGCATTCTGCGGGATGAGATCGTTAATCCCCTCCGAAAGTGAGTATAGTACGTGGGAATTTTGGAAGTAATCCATCTGCCTTCATACCTTCTCTGCTGCCCTGACAGATGGTTCCTATCACTGAGGGAAAGGGTTACCTGGAGGGTTTCTCCTTATCAGCCACATCCAAATGTCTTCATATCCAGTTTCTCTTCCAGTTTTTCCTTTTCCCAGGTTGTGAGGCTGTTCTGATTCCTACTGTACATGCAGGGGTCTCTCCTGCTCAGAAGGAAGCCTTGTTCTCAGTGAAGGGATGAAAGGGGGATTTCTGGGGTCGAGACCACCTCTGTGGAGGAACTCTGGAGCTGATGAAGCAATGGCATAGCTTTCATCGGCAGTTATGCAATCCCAAGCTGGATGGGTGTAGATCATGGCACGAGAGCTAAATTCTCTGGACTTTGTGTCAAAGATACCAGGTTCGTTCCTCATCCTTGCTAGAGAGGTGTGGAAGAGAGGGATGGTTGAACATAAGACATTAACATCCTCCTTGGGGACCAGTGCCCTGCCACTGGCCGCAGAAATACAGCCCTGGGGTGTTCTGTGATGCTGATTGATGAAGAGCAGCCCTGCAGAGAAGGGTTTGGGGGTACTGGTAGGTGCAAAATTGGACATGAGATGGCAACATGTGCTTGCAGCCCAGAAAGCCAACCGTGTCCTGGGCTTCATCACCAGCAGTGTGACCAGCAGGGCAAGGGAGGGGATTCTCCCCCTCTGCTCCACTCTGGTGAGACCCCCCTGGGGTGCTGCACCCGGCTCTGGGGTCCTCAGCACAGGACAGACACGGAGCTGCTGGAGCGGGGCCAGAGGAGCCACGGAGATGGTGCGAGGGCTGGAGCAGCTCCCACAGTCTGAGAGAGTTAGTGTGCAGCCTGGAGAAGAGAAGGCTCCGGCGAGACCTTCTTGCCGTCTTCCAGTAATTGAAGTAAGCTTATAAAAAAGGCAAAGAGAAGATTTTACCAGGGCTGGTAGTGACAGGACAAGGGGCAATGGTTTTAAACTAAAAGAGGGTCGGTTTAGGTCAGACATAAGGAAATGTTTTACAGTGATGGTGATGAGACGCGAGACCAGGTTGCCCAGAGCAGCTGTGGATGCCCCATCCCTGGAAGTGTTCGAGATCGGGTTGGACAAAGCTTTGAGCAACCTGATCTAGTGACACATCACTGTCTGTGTTGGGGGAGGTTGGACTAGATGATCTTTAAAGGTCCCTTCCCACCGAAACCATTAGATGATTCTATGATTTAAATACACCAGAGAGATCACCTGCAGCTGCTTCTTGTTTCTAGGACTGGCTTTGTCAGAGCTGGGAGTGTGATGCACCTTAGGGAGCAGCTAACTGAAAAGGGCCAATGTTCAAGCTTTACCAACGCTGAAAAAGGTAATTTCCTCTCTGAGGCCTTCCCTGGGATGCTTTGCTGTGTGCTGCCTCATCCAGGCACTGGGCTGACAACTTAATTGTCTGCTTCTCCCAGGCACGTGCATTGATAGGCCTGCTGTGCTGTTCTTGTATGTAAAAATGCACGTGTGAAATACTTTCAGCTTTTAAAAGTCGACCGTCTTTTCAACTGAAATTTCTCCTGAAGTCGGATGGAAATGTGGGAATTGCTGGGTCTCTACCTGGTGGCAGCTGTTGCCAGGAGGGGAGATGAAGATCTGTGTGAACAGAATTTAAACAAAGGAAATTTCCTTGACATTTATACTTTGAGTTATACACTGATAAGTCCCTTCCTGATGTCCCTGCCAGAATCCATCTCAATTTATCCTTTTGCCAAGACTCCAGGTTCACAAAATGCTGGCTCATATTTATCTGGCAGTTTTTACCTTCTGGATGCCGTGGAGCAAGGGAGCATTCCTGGTGTGGTGTGACCCATGTTTTTCTCTGATTTTTCAGATCCTGAAGAGTTTCTCAATCTCATAATGCATCAGGTCCTAGGAATAGAGCCCCTCTTGAGACTGCAGTAAGTTTCCAGATCTAAGCGATACAATTTACCCAGGCCAGGCTCATTAGTTATCCATGTCCCGATCACCAGGTGTTATTTGTCCCTTTTCATCCAGGCTTTGAAGGCACAGCTCAGGGAGTTGTGTGCAGACTGTGTGATCTTGCTTCTTGTCATCTTGTCCCAGGTGATGCAGCCAGGAAAAGACACTTCTAAACCCTCCCTGTAGGTGCCGCCTTCAGAAAATTTTTATTAAAAACCTTATTTCATGCTTAGGGAGAGCCAGCAGTGGTTTGAGAAACTTAGTGGCCAACTTCAATGCAGAGCCAGCCTTTGGATGCGTTTGGGATGTATCCAGACTGTCAAATTGGCTCAGGTCCTGCAGCCTCTCAACCAGGCAGTCCATGGATGCAGTCCCAGTTTTTTAGGACTCTACAAAGAGGATGAGAGGCTGAAGGAAGCCAAAAATAACTGTGCTGTTTGGGAGCATAGAAGGGGATTGTTCGGTTTCTGTGCTCCTTTGTTGAGATGTCAGTCAAGTCGTAGATCGTGGAGTACTCGGAAGGGCTGAGCACAAAGACGACTCTGTACTGCAGGTCCCCTGCAGAAGACCATCTGAAGGAAATCTTTTCTCTGCTGGCTCAGGGGATGTAGGGGTTGTGGGAGATCTTCTGCACACAACTCACCTTTTGAATGTAGTGAGTTTTGCTCTGTGATTTTTGTACGTGCAGTTAGAAATAGATCTTTCATCTGAGAAAGGATTTCACTGATTGTGCCATAGTGCAGTTGATTTAAAAATTATTGCAGTGTGTTTAAATATTTACATCAAGGTGGGGAAATTGAGTTTTGCTTATAGGAGCAGGATGTGATGCTATGGAGGGATAATGAGACTGAAGATGGTATTTGTATCCTCCTCTCATGGCATGTATTTAGTATTTCTGAGTGGAAAAAGTGCTTCGTGTCTGTTGTACCAAGCAGCCCTAAAAGCTCTTGCAGGACAAAACCAGTATGTCCTCTAGGAGCTCAAGATTTTTGTGGCACGACATAAACAAGCCCCATGACCACTCCTTGCAGGTCAGGAGGCCAGAAGGAGCAGGACTGTTACTGTTACCAGATATTTATGGACAAACAGGAGGATCTGGTGGTTCCTGATGTGCAGCAGTTAGTGGAACGCTCCTTCCTGTCCTCCGATCTGAAGCTAGTGGAGGTGAGCCCGGCTACCTTCCACCTCCGCTGCTATCTGCTGCCTCTTTCTTGCTTCCTCCAAAATATCTCTGCCTGCCAGTAAGCCTGCAGTGGGTCTAGTGTCTTATTTCCAACACTGCAAAGCAGCAGTTTCCCTGTTGCCATTTTGTCTTGCAAATAATCAGAGCAGAAAATCTTATTCTCAGCAGCAATATGGAAAGAAGAATCTCTGAGGCATGTCTTTTCTGGCAGGGTGACTCGTTTGTTTTTCTTTTCCCAGATCCCATCTTGCTTCATTATCCAAATGCCACGTTTTGGAAAAGAATATAAAATGTTCAGCAAAATCATTCCTTCCTTGGAGCTGGATATAACAGATCTGCTGCTTGACAGTAAGTTGTTGGGCAGTTGGGACTGCGACCAACTGGGTGACAGGTCTTGCCTCTTTGGGTTGTGAAAAGATGTGAGGTGGGATCGTGGTGCGATTCTTCTTCCCTGAACACCAGTTTTGGCAGGAACAAGTTGGATTTCAGGTGAGACCTGGAGAAGACACATCTTGTGACCCCTGTTGCTCCTGCAGGTCCCAGGGAATGCTGCGTGTGTGGCGACGTTGCCACCCTGGAGTGTTCGGAGTGTTTCAAAGACAAGGTATTTGCAGCTACGGGCCTGAAGCAGTTCTGCAGCTCCTGCTCCAGACAGGTATTCAGTTTCTTTGGGTGCTTACAAAATCTGCCTTGGTGGCTGACAGCAGATTGAACACCCCAAAATATTCACATTTCCCTTCCAGCCATTCGGGTTGGGCACAGAGGGGACACTTCCTGAGCATCAAACCAACCACCTTCATCAGCTGCGTGAGCGGGGTTACATGCTGCACATTATTGAACCCTTTATATTGAACCTCCCTTTAGGGGAGGTTTAGGCTGGATATTAGAAAAAAATTCTTCACTGAAAGAGTGATCAGGCATTGGAACAGGCTGCCCAGGGAAGTGGTGGAGTCGCCATCCCTGGAGGGGGTCAAGAAACGTGTAGATGTGGTGCTTTGGGACATGGTTTAGTGGGTTAGGTGGTGTTGGGTTGACGGTTGGACTTGATGATCCTTGAGGTCTTTTCCAACCTTGATGATTCTATGATTCTCTGTTTACACAGAGCCTAAATAAGCACTGATCCTGCCCGGACTGAGTGCTGGGTGCTCCATGCTGTCTCACCGGGAGCATTCTTACAGCTTTCTGGCCTTTCTTGGAGAGTGACAGGCTTCCATCTCGGCTTCTTGCTGCCAGCCTGTTGACACAATGCCATTCTCTGGCATGCAGGGACCTGTTAGAGACTGGCCCGGGTTGCCCAGAGAAGCTGTGGATGCCCCATCCCTGCAGGTGTTCAAGGCCAGGCTGGATGAGGCTTTGGGCAACCTGGGCTAGTGGGAGGTGTCCCTGCCCATGGCAGGGGGGTTGGGACTAGACAATCTTTAATGTCCTTTCCAACCGTAGGAAAAAAAAAAATTAAAAAAAAAATCAGATCAGTGGGGAATAAACTGGGGGTCCAACCCCTGCAAACTCCTCTTTTTGGCAGGCCAGGTTCAGTTCTGCCCGCTCAGCCGTGCCATCCCATCATCTCTCCTCAGGTTCACTCCCACTACCGACGCAAAGCACACAAGCCAACGCGGCTGCACGTCCCACAAGAGTTTCACAGCCGGAGCCCCTATGGCAGCCAACAAGTCCCTCATGAAAAGATGGAGCTTTTTGCAGTGCTCTGCATCGAGACCAGTCATTACGTCTCCTTTGTGAAATACGGCCCAGAGAAAGAACACTGGATGTTCTTCGACAGCATGGCTGACAGGCACGGTGAGGACGCGGCGGTGGGATCGGAGCTTTGGTGGCAGCTGGGTGCTGCATTGTGGGCGTGTGAGTAGACACAGGCAGGGTGCAGGAACAACCACAAACCATGGGTGAAATGCAAAGAGTAGATTTCTTGGTGTTAGCTTGCAAACCAGGGGAAAATTCCGCAGCAGTAACCTGGTAAACTGAGGCAACTCTGCAACTGCACTCAGTCCGGCGCATGCACAGAGGGGAACAGGACCAGTGGAGCTCGGTCCTTGTGAGAGAGTGGAAAAGAAGGAATGCCTGAGCCTGCTGCTGTCTCCTGTATTTACCAGTACCTGAAGGGGGCCTACAGGAGAGATGGGGAGGCACTCTTTTATCAGGGAGTGTAGTGAGAGGACAAGGGGTAACGGGTATAAGCTGAAAGAGGGGAGATTTAGACTAGAAATTAGGAGGAAATTTTTACTGTGAGGGGGGTGAGACCCTGGCCCAGGTTGCCCAGAGAAGCTGTGGATGCCCCATCCCTGGAGGTGTTCAATGCCAGGCTGGATGAGCCCTTGGGCAACCCAGGCTAGTGGGAGGTGTCCCTGCCCATCGCAGGGGAATTGGAACTCTGTGATCTCTAAGGTCCTTTCCAGCCGAAACCATTCTGTGATTCTATGATTTAGGCTCTCTCTGGACCCCGCTTCCAACAGGGACCATTTAAATAAACCCCAGAGAAGAGTATGGCCAGGCCAAGCATGTGTGAGTTCCTCCTGGTGCTTTCATCCTCCTGCTGTGTTCAAACAAGGGACTTGTCAAGCCAGCTGGGACTAGTTGCTGTGTGGGTGAGGACTGTTCTGTCCTTCCCCACTTTATTGTTGGCCTCCAGATCTCTCAGAAAAGGCACTAGGAGGAAGTTTTTTACTGTGAGGGTGGTGAGGCGCTGGCCCGTGCCCAGAGCAGCTCTGGATGCCCCATCCTTGGAGGGGTTCAAGGCCAGGCTGGATGAGGCTTTGAGCAACCTGGGCTAGTGGGAGGTGTCCCTGCCCATGGCAGGGGGGTTGAAACTCGGTGATCTTTAGAGTCCCTTCCAACCCAAACCATTCTATGATTCTGTGAAGTTATTCTTGAGTGTGATGGTATCTGCTTGAGCTGTAGATCCCTTGGGACCTGGTTTGGAATTTTCTCCTTTTTTTTTTTCCTCGGTTAGGTGATGAAAATGGCTTCAACATTCCTACGGTAGCGCTGTGCCCTGAAGTTGCCAAATATCTGGACTTGCCACTGGCTGTGCTGGCCCTAGAGCAACCTCGGGACATGGATGGAGTGGCCAAACGCCTCTTCTGCGACGCCTACATGTACATGTACCAAAGCAAGAAGATGGCACTTTACAAATGACGCTGCCTCGGGCTGGTGCCACAGAGCAGCAAGACGTCAGAAATTTGAGCTTGGATCAACCCTGCAGCTCCTCATGGGTGAAAGCAGCCGGGTCTGGGTGCACCGAGCTTCCACTTCTGCCTCTTCTTACCTCTTCCAGTATCTGGTATCAAACTATCCACATCAGCCTGTCCAGGTTTGTTAAACCTGGCATTAGCGAGCGATATTTTGGACTCCTGGCAGACCTGGACTCTGAATTATTTACGTTCAAATTCATTCTCATTTCTTACCTTCCCTTTCCACCCTCCCTCCTTCCCAGGCACTCTGCAGCTCTGCCCTACCTCAGAGTCCTCCTCAAAATCCTTTTCTCCCTGCCTGCCCTTCCCTCCAAAGCTGAGGACCAGCATCTAACCAAAACATGAGGAATTATCCTCAGGTTTGCAAAAAGCACGAGAAAACCACAGCCTCGTCCTGCACAAGACATCCTCACGTGGACTTGCAGAATGAGAAAACCAGGAGGTGTGAGCTGCACCGGTGTGGCTAAGAGATGGGTCATGACGAGATATTTTCTTGAGGTGCAGGATGTGACCCCGCACCTAAAGCTGGGTCCCTGAATTTTCTGCGCTTCCCTTATCCAGCAGTAAAACTCTGTCACTTTTACCCACCGTCCTTTATTTTCAGCCATGAGATTAATTGTATGTTTTGAGCTGCAACGTTTAAAAATACGTATTTTTGTAAGAACAAAACTCAAAGAAAGATGGACCAGAGGAACAGCATGTGAGCTCATTATGCTGTCTTCTTTTTTGCAAAATTTGTGACACGATGGGGTGTTTTAACCTCACTTTTAGCACTTACCGTCCCATCTCTGCATCCACTTCTGACTAATAACAGAATTCAAAGGGCAAAAATGATAAAAATTAGCACTTTTAGATTTTCTGATGTGACTACAGTAAGGATTAGGGTCTCTAGGTGGAAACTGCTATTACTGAAGTTAAATAATTTAAATTTGCAAACTGGGGCTTCTCTGCCATTAAGCACAAGCAGGGGGAAGCTCTTACGGATTCAGTGCTATGAACTGGGCTGCCTAGATTCCAACTTGCACTGACAGGACACCAAAACCTCGAGGGATGCATCCAGGAGTCCCAGAAATTTCCTTCCACCTCTTTTTTCCTCTTTAACGCAGGGTGCAGTAATTGTAAGACGCAGCCCATAGCTTTCTGTTGGCCTTGTTGGCTTGGGCCATGTAATAAACGTGGTTTGGGATTATTTTTTTTTTTTTGAGAGCAGGTTTGTGCTGCTAACTGGGACCTCAAAAGCTTGGTGGTTGTATTGGCTTTCTGGTGTGTCCCTTATTTCTACAAAGGATCGCTGGTGGGTAACGAACCCAGATTATTAACACATTTAATGTCAAGTCAGCTTCCAAATGCCCTTGCTGGAGACATCACCAAGTTGACCCCACAGCAGCAATGTGTCCTCATGGTAGAAAAGGCGGTCGGAGAAATGTCACCAGCAGGTCCAGGGTAGGGATCCTTCCCCTCTGCTCACCACTGAGGAAGCCACACCTGGAGTACTGGATCCAGTTTTGAGCTCCCCAGTATGAGAGAGAAGAGAGACCAACAAAGGACCACAAAGATGATGAAGGGACTACGAGGAAAGGTTGAGAGAGCTGGGACTGTTCAGCCTGGGGAAGAGAAGGCTCAGGGGGATCTCATCAATGTTTAGAAACACCTGAAAGGAGGGTTCAGAGAGGACAGAGCCAGGACCAAGAGGCCACGGACACAAACTGAAACACGGGAGGTTCCCTCTGAATGTCAGGAAACGCTTCATCACTGCGAAGATGACAAGCCCTGGCACAGAGAGGTGGTGGAGTCTCCATCCTTAGAGATATTCCAGATGGTCCTGGGCAAAAGCAGAGCACCAGCAGCTGAAGAGTCTGTCTCAAGGTAGGAGAAATGGTGGCAGATCTCACAATGGATCATCCCAAGGATGGATACCCTGCTCTTGCTTGAGAACCTCCAGCTGATCCTCTGGGACCATGGAGAGGGACACGGAGGTGCTGGTGTCTTTCTTCATCTGCTTCAAGTTGCTCTTCATTCCTTCTCTCCTAAGAACTCAAGACAATCTCTACTCAGGTACACTGGGCGTTGGGCTCATAGCTCTGGTGCTTCTGCTCTAAAAAAAATGTAAGTTTTAATAACAAAAACTTGGTTTTGTTCTTGGTTTTCCTGGAGTTTGGTTTTGTTTTTTTTTTCCTCTCTTAAAATGCTGTATGATACTGTGCCCGCAGCTGGAACATTGCAACAGGGACCTCCAGCCTGTTGGATTTTTTTTTTTTAGAAATGAGACCATCAGGCCATGCTTCATTAAACTCTTATTTTTTGTGCTGCAAAACCACAGCTGTTCCTGGGTGTGCAAACAGGGTTGGGGTCTGGGCCTGCGCAGGTGCTGCTTCCTGGGGATTTCCCTGTTGCCCTTCCACACTGCATGGCTCAATCCTGGGTCTGTACATTTTACAAGCTCAGGAAATGACTTACTAGCTCCAGATTTGGGCAGGATTAGAGAAAATACGCAAGTCTCTGAGAAGATTCAGTCTGTGCAGCTTTTTTTTCCCCCCATTCCATGCAACAACTTCTCTTGACCCTGTTTTGATAAAGCTTTCAAGTGGTCATTGCCCAGGTATGAGACATACCCCCCCCCCCCACGGAGCTACAAGGTTTTTTCACTGGAATTAGGGTTACCAGGATGCCACAAAATGGGGCTGAGGCACCTGCTTGGGCCACCCTGACGCTCTCAGGGCTCAGCACTTGCTTTTCATTCCAAATTTATTCAGTCCTAAACCATGAAGTGAAGTGAAGGATGTTGAATTAAATATTCAAGCTGAAGGCAACAAGAGTTTTGAAGGACCAGAGGAGCATGGTGGTGTAGTGGGTAAAGTCCTTTAATTCATTTTTTTTAAGTTGGATGCTTAGGTGGAAGTCCCATGGCAGGGGGATGGAACTCGATGATCTTTAAGGTCCTTTCCATCCCAAACCACTCCATGATTCTAAGTTAATTTTGGGGATTAGTGCCACATTTTTTCTATGAACATCAGGTTAGAGAGTGCAGGCGTCAACCTGGACCTGGCCTCCACGCCCCAGTGAAGGCATAAAAAATGGAAAGAGAAAAAATGTGGCCACAGACACAAAGACTAGAATTGGAAGGGCAAAGCGCATCAGCCACAGATGTCCCACATGACAGGGGTTGGGGACAGGCTGGCCCTTCCCATGGTAGGACTTCTCCTTGTGCACTCAAAATTTGGTCTCTAGTGCCACAGAGGAACTTCAATATCGATTGCCACCACAGAAGGTGTGGGGCTGGCAGGGCCACCGAGGTGGGAAGCGCTGCCGCAGAAGGTGGCACAGGGATGGCAGGGTCACCGAGGCAGGCAGCACTGCCACAACAGAAGGCACAGGGGTGGCAGGGCCACTGAGGCAGGCAGAACTGTCACAGCAGAAGGTGCAGGGACAGCAGGGCCACCGAGGCGGGCAGCACTGTCACAGCAGAAGGCACAGGGGTGGCAGGGCCACTGAGGCAGGCAGAACTGTCACAGCAGAAGGTGCAGGGACAGCAGGGCCACCGAGGTGGGCAGCATTGCCACAGCACAAGGCAGAGGGATGGCAGGGCCACCGAGGTGGGCAGCGCTGTCACTACAGAAGGCACAGGGTCGGCAGGGCCACCGAGGTGGGCAGTGCTGTCACAGCAGAAGGTGCGAGGCTGGCAGGGCCACCAAGGAAGGCAGAGGACCGTCACCTCCAGAGAACTTGGGGGCAGCTGCCTCCCAGCTCTGTCTGCCCTGTCTCTCTGTGCCCAGTTTTGCTACTGGGAGCACTGCCAGTTCCTGCAGGGTCCTCAGATTAGCGCAGCAGCGTCGTTAAAACCATTAATTCCCAATTAGTCACCTGGTCTTCAAAAAAGTGCAGAAGAAGAGCTGGCCCCAGGCAGGGGTTGTGTGGCCACAGCACAGGGGGCAAGCAGGGGTCCCCCCGTCACTGGCAGGCCTCCCGGAGCCGGTGCAGCCTCTCCGTCACAGCCACCTGACACGGCAACGAGAGGGGACAGTGAGCATGTGTTCTCCACGGGGGAGTGCAGCTCCATCGTGGAGCCACAGCGGCTTTGCTGAGGCCACCAAGGGCGCCCAGGTTCCTGTGTGTGTACCGATGGTGCTGGGCAAGCAGCCAACGTACCGGGTAGGGCTGTGGGTCACGGAGCCGGCGGTGAGCGGGGTTGAGGAGGCTGAGGGATGCCTGCACGTGGCTCCTCATCTCCGACAGGCTGGGTAGTGGCTCGCAAACCTACAGGGATGGAGATTTGTGACCATGTCCCATGTGGGGAGCCACCACCAATCCCTAACAAGTCACCTCCAAGCCGGACTCTGATGCCACCATGATGGTGGCACCTGAGTTGTTGGGGTGGGGAACATCACAGATGCAAGGAAACACTGAGGTTTAACCCTTTGATGTTGACATTACGGCCAAGACACTACGACCCTGGTCCTTCACCCAACGTTGGGGAGGACACTCCAACACCAGAAGGCAGAGCCACCCCTGACCTGGCCGTCTCTGACATATGTGCGATGGAGGGGCTCCACAGTGGTGGGCATGACCTTGGTGGCCTCATCAAGCCGCCCCAGGACACGGATCTCCAGCTCCTGCCCCGCGGTGGGCGACGGCTCCTCTTCCAGCGCCATGAGGTCCATGAAGGGGTGACCTGCAGGGGTGCCACATTAGGGGATAGCGGGGACAGGGTTATGAACCAGGAGAGGGCAACAGGGCAGCAACCGTGGCAAGGGTGTCCCAACTCACCAGCAGCGTCATAAAGCCGATAGATTGTCTTGGTCCCTGGGATCGTCATCTTCTCCTCGTCTTCTGTGAGCTTCAGGCAGGGGGAGCCATTGACCTCCACCAGCTGTAGGAGAAGGTAGTTATGGAAGTGGGCACCTTATTTTTGTCACACACCAGGTCATGTGGGTGCTGGGGACCGTGTTGAGCTCTGTATCCTCAGCACAGGACATACGTGGACCTGTTGGAGCAGGGCCAGAGAAGGCCACAGAGATGGTCCGAGGGCTGGAGCACCTCCGGTGTGAGGAAAGGCTGAGAGAGTTGGGGTTGTGCAGCCTGGAGAAGGCTCCAGGGAGACCTTCTAGCATCCTCCCAGTACTTAAAGGAGGCTTTTAAGAAAGATGAAGAAACTTTTTACCCTGGCCCGTAGTGACAGGACAAGGGGCAATGGTTTCAAACTGAAAGAGGGGAGATTTAGGTTGGATATAAGGAAGAAATTCTTCACAATGAGGGTTGTGAGACACTGGAAGATGTTGCCCAGAGAAGCTGTGGACGCTCCATCCCTGGAGGTGTTCAAGGCCAGGCTGGATAAGTCTTTGAGCAACCTGATGTAGTAGAAAATGTCCCCACCCATGGCAGGAGGTTGGACCTCGATGATCCTTAAGGTCTCTTCCACCCCAACCATTCCGTGATCTGACACCACAGCGTCCCTCAGGGCTGGATTCCCCCTTCGCCACTTGTCCCCACCCCTGTGAAGACCAGGAGAAGCCTGGGTGCCCCACGCTCCACGAGCAAAGCAGCAAGCTGCCAACCCTACCTTGTAAACACATCCCAGTGATGGCTGCAGGGGACACGTCACCAGGTTCATCCCGACACCAATCATGTCAATCTCGCTCCCCTGGTGCAGCAGAGAAGACAGCAGCTATCAGCAGCCCAACCCTGCTGGTATTTTTTTTTAAGCCTGGTATAAAACCGGAGCCACGGGGCAGGTCAGAGGATGCTCTGCCCAAAGGTGCCCGGTTTCTGCACCCAAAAACCCTTTATTTTTTCCAGCCTAGACCCTCTTCTCTGTTTTCACCCAGGGAGAAAGCCCCAGGTCACTCTCATGTTGTCCCCCCTCCACCCCCTAAACCTTCTTGGCACTGATGACGTCCTGGCCCTGTCAGCATCTCCCTCACCTCCCGCCTGAACTCCTCCAGGCTCTGCTCGCTGATGTCATTGCTGACAGCGATGGCGATGGTCTCAAACCATGGCACCTGGAAGCTAGAGAGTGACAGGAGAGTGAATGAGGGGGTGCAGAGTTTGGGGGGGGGGACCCCGGCTCCATTCACAGCACCCCCTTGACCTGCAGGAGCTCCCACCCCAGCAGGATGAGGTGCTGGGTGTCCAAAGTGGGGAAACTGGGAACCAGTGGCAGCCAAGCTGGACTTGGTGGGGGACTCACTGAGCAGCGCAGGCTCGGAACACTCGGCGGATCTCCTTGGATTGCTGCGCCAGGTCCCCGCTGTCCACACGCACCCCGATAGCCCGGTACCCCAGTTGGTGCAGGGCCAGCGCCACTGCACAGAAATTCGGCAAACCACTCCTGGCATGGGCGAGGAAGGGGTTAATGTCCCTTGCCTGGGGGGACAGGGACCCAGGACGGATCCAGCAGCTCATCCAGAGCCCTGCATCCAGCAACCGCAAAGCACAAGGATGCTGCCAGGTGGAAACATCCCTCCTCCAACCTTAATGATTCTGTGAGTCTATGATTTGAGGCCACCGAGCGAGGAGGGACACGTCTGTCCCCTCTGCTGTGGTGGCAGAGCCATGGGGACACAGTGTTCTCACCTCTGGACACAATACGTGTCCAACAGGCCCTGGAAATCCCGCGGGAAGCTGATGGCGTAGGATACGAAGGCGGCCAGCTCACCCCGATTCGCTTTTTCAGGGGGGCTCTGCAGGAGCTCACACACCCGTTGCAACCACGACTCAGCCAGGAGCGGGAGATCCACTGGGTCTCCTCCTGCCAGCGGTGACAGCTCCTGCCCAGGGAACACACCCTGTGACATCCTCCACAGCACCAGAAGCACGGCCACAGCCAGAGCATCCTGTCCCCTCCCCATGGTGACACTCACCCGCGGCTGCACCTCCTCCAGCGAGGTGAAGGACATGATGAAGGAATGAGCGATGGTGCCGCGCACTGGGATGCCATAGAGCTTCCCTGCCAGGACGTTGCTGGTGCAGTCAAAGCCTGCGAGGAGGGACAGAGGGGACACACGGGTGATGGCGTGGCCGTGGTGCCACCAGGCGCCGTGGGGAAGCACTCACCCCCTATGTAAGAGTATTTGGAAGCTGAAAGGGCACCATCGGGTCCCTGAGCGCGACGCAGCCCCATCTCCATGAGCTTCACGTCGGGGCCGGCGCGGAGTCGGAAGCGAGCAGCGTTGGTGGCCACCAGGCTGGGGAGAAGAAGGGACAGGTGACACCAAGCCAGGCTGAGCACAGAGCCACTGGTGGTGGGGCGCCAGCATGTGGCAGGGACCGTTGTGGACTTGAAGTGACAGATGTGGTCCCCAGCAGCTTGGGGACCAGAGGAGGACGTGTCCCCTACCTGGCGTAGTTGACCAAGCACAGCAACGTCGTCTCCAGCAGCTGCACCACCAGCAGAGGCCCCTTCACCTGCAGGAAAGGGACCTGTGGGGACAGCCGGGCAGTGATGTCCCCTGTCCCCCTCTGGGGACACAAAAGACAATGTCCCCAAAGCCGGGAAAGGTACGGAGCATGTCCCACCCTGGCGAAGACGACAGAGCCCTCTGGCACAGCTGAGACTGTGACCTCCGAGGTGTCCAGGGTGGCCAGATAATCGAAGAAGGCGTCTTCCGTGGTGCTGGGCAGGACGGAGCGCAGGTAGGCGACATCTGTGGGGACAGAGCTCAGCTGTCACCAGGACGGGTGGTCCCCTGAGCCACTATCTTGTGACACAGGTAGCTGAGCCTCCAGTGCTGGGGACAGGTGACAGCTTGGGGGCAGGGGGCAAGAGAGACATGGTGAGGTGGCGGTACTGTGGTCCCCAAGTCCCCTCTGAGGGACTGTCCGTGGCAGCGCTGTCCCCCTGGAGGGTGTCCCGGTGTCCCTCAAGTTGCCCTGAGGGCTGTCCCTGTCCGTCCCCTGCCCAGGTTGCCCTGAAGGGTCCCCCTGTCACTCAAAGGGCTGTCTCTGTCCCCTCCAGGTCCCCCAAGTTCCCCAGGTCCCTCTGAGGGCTGTCCCTGTCCCCTCCAGGTCCCCCGAGTTCCCCAGGTCCTTCTGAGGGCTGTCCCTGTCCCCTCCAGGT
>NW_010107895.1:0-13622 GCF_000699245.1 Pterocles gutturalis
TCCAGGTGTACTGGACACCCCTCCAGGTGGAAGGAAGATGAGGCCTGCACGCTGCAGCCAAAGGAATGGAGAAGAATGCATTAGTGGTATCAGTCATGGCATACCACTTGGCTGCCTTGACTCCAGTTCATATTGAAGTTCTAACGCGTCCAGCATAGCAGCACTCATTGGCGGGGGGAAAAAAAAATCCAGGCCACGGTAGTCTCCTGTCAGTCTCCATTCTCCATTAGAGTTCCGCACTGATCATATGGGGCTGTTAAAAGGTGAGCAGGTCTTGCCGATCACTCTTCAGCTCTCCAGCTGTCGAATCAGCTTATGAATAGGATTCATGGAGTCTCAGCTGGTGTGATATTGTAGTCAGATACCCTCTCTTAAGATGCCAAGGATGCACGGGGTATCTGGACCAGTCACAATGGGGTGCTTTTGACACTCCTTCCCAGTTAGGCTTATTTCAGCCTCTAATACAGTCAGTTCTTGGGGACCCCTGTCACTCCCAAAATAGGGATGGATTCTGTCCCTCTAGGGGTTGATGGCATTGGGGTGCATTGGGCACCAGTGTCCAGAGAAGTCCTAAACTTCTCAGGGTCTGATGTACCAGGCCATCAAATCCATGTAGTCCAATAAACTCGATTATGCCTTTCCTTCATGTGTCTGGAGGCAGGGCCCCTCTAATACTGATTGTAACATTCCGTGTGATATGCACGGGTCCCCATCTCATTTTGGTTACTCACTGCTTGTGAATATGGATCAGAAATTGTACTCACAGGATTGGGAGTAGAGTCAAAGTCAACTCTTCTGCCCTCTTCAGGAAATGGATTACTGGAAACTGGAGCAGCAATTTTTCTGGAGGAGCCTAAAAAAATTGCGTTTGTGTTAGCTTGTCCTTGCAACTTGTGTACCTGTGCCTTGAGGGCTGAGGTTTTTTTCCATCCCAGTTTCTTATGTTTTCTCCATGATCACACAAGTAAAACTACAGTTTGCCCCGTGGTGTAGACCATCTCTCCTGAGCATGGAAACACTTGCTCCTAATCACTGAAATCTGCACAGGTGGAAAGTAGGCCATATCTTCTCTAAATTGCTGAAATCCTGGAACAGTGTCTCAGACAGCATCTCAGACATTTTCTCCCCAGCAGAGATGCAGGCCTGTAGGAGGTATTCATATAGCGGGGTCGGGTAACCACATCATCCACAGTGATGCCTCCGACATCCATTATTGCTAGTGAGTGAGAATATGATGGTGGTGTGTTCTGTAGAACCTTTTGCCACGTGGGTCGTGTGCACCAGACTTCCTCTGGATCTTCAGGTAACTGCATGTTTTTCAGGTCATACCTGGTAACCTCCTCCCGCACAGCTAATTCCCTCAGGTACTGAATACCTTCCTCTGTATTGACCTGCTTGCCTGGTTTATATACCACCTCCTCTTTGCAGGGATACCTTTTCCTTACACCTGCTAGGAGCTGCCTCCAGAGGTTGCAAACTTGTGGGCCTTTTCCAATTGCTTTATTGATGCCTCCTTCCTTAGTAAGGAATCCCAGCTTTCTGGCTTCTCTAACCTCTAGATCCAGGCTACTGGCTCCACTATCCCAACATCTGAGCAGCCCGGTGACAATGAGCTCACCTTGATTGCGTCTGTGAACTTTTTTATATCTCACAGCTCAGCCAAGGATAGAGGTTGGGTGGTTACTGTCTTGTCTATGATTTCTTCCTCTTCTTCCCATACTCGTTATGGCTCTGCTCTGGAGTAGCCCACCTCCTTAATGTCTGGGTTGTAAGTTTCTTCCTCCTCTTCCCTTACAGGAGGAGCTCCTTCCTTCTTTTCTACACTTGTTGTCTTTAGTGTAGTTTTCCTCTTCTGTATGGGGACAACTGATAACAGCAGGAGTGCTGAGGTCCTTTTCAGTGTAGTTTGAGTAGCGATGGTTGCAGATGCTGTGCTTGGAGCTGGAATTGGAGTTGTTGTGGCGGGTGCTGGAGTTGGAGTCTCTCTCTCACAGGCACCATGGATTTGGTGCAGCAGGACAAGGGTTGAAGTTGGAGATGCGGGCACCAAGGTTCGAGTAGCAGTGGTGTCTGTTGCAGCTGTTGGTGTCGCTGTAACGTCTATCATGGGGGCAGCAGTGGCAGCTACGGCATGACTGGCAATGCATTTAATGATTTTTCTGTGTAGTCAATTACCCCTAATAAATGGGGAGATGAAGGCCAAACCATGGGTGAAATATGTACGTTGACGTACATTCAGGCAGCATAACAACAGGTTCAAACTGGTTTGGAGATCCCAATGATACTCAAAATCCTCAAAAACCTTTGTAAATGGTCTGAAGGTGAAGGGGAGAGCGAAGGGAAATGTCCCTCCCAGTGTTTGGTTGCTGGTTCAATTGCCAGAAATGTCCACCAGAGGGCACACAGGGTACAACGATGATGCCACAGCTTCACTTGTCTTGGTGCCTGCCATTGTATAAACATGTAGGTTCGATTTCCGTAAGGCCCTTACCCTGCCATAGGCCACCAAACAACAGCACAATAAAACAATCCCCTTAATCAGCAACATAATATTCTTAATCCAACACCTAAAGAAAATAACCCCAGCAACAAACAGCACATATGGCAAATAAGGTGCTATATCATAGAGCTCTAAAGCCAAATCCCACAACACATTAAAAAATTAAAACAGTTTTCTCCATAGTGACATCTTAGAAAACAAAATGAATTTTTATCGGAAGTTTGTTTTAATACACTCTGGCCAAGTCTGTCATTATCTCAACCACTTGAGACCCACATTAGGCACCAGAAAGGACTGGCATAGTTTTGACTCTGGCTGGCAGCCAAACACCACAGCTGCTGGCTCGCCCTCCCACTTCCCCTCCCCAAGATAGAATTAAAGGGGTAGGTTGAAAAGAGTCTCATGGGTTGGTTTAAGAACAATTTAATAACTAAACTACAATAATATAGAAAATAATAACGGTAATAATAGTGGTAATATATACAGATATACAAATGAGTGATACACAGTGATGCTGCTCACCACCTTACGACCAAGGCTCAGCCCGTTCCCAGCTAACAATCCTGGAACAGGGAGAGTCCCAAAAGTGCAATCCCATAATGGAGATAAGAGCCTGACTGTCCGAGACAACCATGAGAGAGAGTCAACCCAGAGGGAGACAACCAAAAGCAAGAAGGATGACCCGGAGCAGTAGAGTGTGCTTCCAGACAGATCCTCATCTAAATACTGGGCATGACGTGCGTGATATGGAATATACCATTGGCCAATTTGGGTCTCAACCCTAAACCTAAAGTCAAATCCTAGTAAGAGAGCCAACTGTGTCCCAGCTGAAACTAGGACACCTCATGAATGCTGACCCCCACAATAATCACTGAAGAAATACAAACATGAATTTAAAATTATGTTTTCTTATCTTTTGTCCTCATTACAGTGCATTTATAGTTCTTCCCTAGAAGAAAACTCTCAAAGTTTAATTCTTGCACTAGAAACTTTCCGAAGTTACGTGGTCATAAAGAAATGGAAAGTCACATTTTCATTATTTTCCAAAGGACTTGTCTGTATGTATTTCCAGCAACTCACATACTCAAAGACTTATGAGAATATTGATATAAAAACATTCAATATAAAATAATACTTTTCTCCAGTGTATAAATGTAGCCATATGTATTTTCAGTGAATTTTATGGAACAATTCAGAAAATAAAGAAAATGAGATACCACACATTACACTTTTGGATTGTCCTCTTGCTATTTAAGAGTGATCTATTGTCTTTTAACTGTGATTTTACTGTTTGTGTCTTCCAGATGTGTGGAGGTGATTGCCAAAGAAGGCCGGAACCTGAAAGAGCTGTATTTAGTATCCTGTAAGATCACGGACTATGGTATGTAATATACCTATGTCTTTGTTTTTGTGAATATTGAGCTCTGCTACCTTTCCACAGGGGCTCATAAAGTGTTAGAAATGTATAGATAAAAATTTTCAAACCTGTTATTCATAAAAGTAGGAAATATACAAAAAGTGTTTGATGTGCTGAAAAATATCTGACGTTAGAAGTATGAAATTCAGTGTACCTATAAGCTGCAAAGTGTTCCTTGTAGAATTGACAGCTACTGGGCAGACTGGGTAGAGTGACCTCTGGATTTTCCTGGAGACCAGGAAAGCATTTGAGAGAAAATCCAAAAATACATGTTCATTTCTAGATGCTGTAAAAGCATAACTAAGCAACTGTGAGTGTGGATTAAGTGCCTATTGTAGGCCATAAAATTTAAATAAACTTGATGTTACCTTAAAAATAGTGTTACAATAAAATAGAGAGGAGCATCTTAGGAATTAGGCTTCTTGTCTGATAGGCAACATAGAGAGACAGAATTTGTGTTTCGAGTAGGAAAACTTCTTAGCACTTGTGTGTGTTTGCAGAGGCTGCTTTGTTTTATCTTGTTTTGTTTTTCTTTTCAAATAAGATACTGACCTCAAGTAAGACACTTATGTCTGCAATAAGGCCAAATTCTCAAACCTCTGTCTCTCACATGCCTAAATTTCAGTGGGATTTATGAACTGTGAGATGTGCATCTCACGTTTTCTGATTATTTTGTTTCTCGTTCATTCTTTTTTTTTTATTTTAACTTTTTACTCCATAGCTTTTATAAAGAATTACTATGTCAAAGTTATAAATTACCTTTCCAGTGGTTACAAACTCATTCTTTTATTTTCCTGTTCAGATTTTGCACTTCAGTGGGGTTTGCATGGGTGCATTCAAGGGTATGTTGGTCTGCATAGTTCAGCTCACCTCACATCTGCAGTATATGAACATGAGCTCACAATATAGTTGTAGCACTCATGGGAGCTTTGGGGAATGGCAGAGGAGAGGGAACATGGGCCTATACCACTGTTTTCTCTGGCCTAGAGTTGTTTGTGCTCCCTTGGGTGGAACAGATCATGCCAAAGTTGAAAACAGATTTTTTTGGCTTTATACCACTGGACCAAGGTCAGTTTGTGAATTTGTGAAATCTGAACTGTCTGCTGGAAATTCAGGGAGGGGAAATCACTGTAGAACACAAAGTGACCATGAAGATGCTTCTTGTCTCTGCTGTAGGGTCAGAGGTGCAAGACCTCTGTTGCAAGTGAGATTGTCAGTTTGTGTATTATAGATGTACTAGCAGTACTGTTGTCCCTTCTGACTTCAGCAACCCATGTAGAAAGTATTATTATGGGAATAATGGAATCCACATCTTGAGGATCAATAATTTCTCAAGCTGGTTTCACCCTTCATTGTCTGCAGTTAAGGAGAGGAAAACAGGATTTCTCCTAGAAGTAAGGATACACACACTGAGAAACTGAAGCAAGTAAATTGATGATAGGGAGAGTCTTACTTATGGAAGAATGGAGAGAGGGGAAAGGAAGTGTCCATGGCTGGATGAAAAGTGGGAAATGTGTTTCACTTGGAAGGAGAATATAGGTAGAGTTTGGATGATTAGCTTGGAGATCAAATGCATTCAACCTTAGCTTCTGTTGACTTCTATGGACTAGGACTCACCTGTCACTAATGCATTGGATTCTGCAGTCATTAAGCATTATTGCAGTCAGTTACTGGGACTGTGAGAACATTTTCACTTGATAGTGTTGATACTAGGTTTTACTATTCTTTTAAAAATTTGACTGTGCTAATAATGATCAGTGAGACATCCAGCAAAACAGCTGTGGTACTGACTGATTTTTGATACCTTATTAAGACTAACTGATTATCATTATAATCTTCAGCATATCTCAGTGTGTCAGCCTGACAAATATATTCATCTGTTTGTGATTTCTGAGCTGAAAATGCAAAATAAACTGTAGCAAAGTAGAATTTATAAGCATAATTTATGCTTTGTAAGGAAGTCAAAACTTTGACTTAGATTAAAAATGGGAGAGCAAGTGAATATTAATTAGGTTAACAAGAACATTACAGGGTGGAACCAGGCTTCATCCTTTTTTTTTTTTTTCCTTCCTTTTTCATTTATTTCCTCGTACTTCACTGGAAGACTTTCCCACATTTGTTTGTGGTGCTGTTAAAAGTGAGCTCCTTACAGTGCTGCAAGCTCAGTTTGTTGTTAAACTTTATCAAAGCAGCTGCCTCTCTTCTACATATGGAAAAGAGCAGCCATTCTCTTCCTCAGAGGCTTTTCAAACCCTCATGTCCTTTGCACCTTTGTATTTGCGGCAAGCAGAGGAAAAGAGCTGAGAAGCATGTGCCTAACTTTTTTGTGGGATCATTCAGATGTTCTCCCATGGCCTTACAAAGACTTACAACTTTACATGCATAGTTGTTCATGCCCCACCAAGAAGCAGGTAAGTAGTGTCCAAAGCTCTGTGAGGCTGTGACTGTGTGGGAGTACACAGCCTAATACAACTGTGCTTTTTTGTTTGATAATCCTGAGGGTGAAACACGTAATTGTTCCTGCTTTGGAGATTAAAATCTTGACACCAACTTCAGATTGTAACTGTACACATTTTCAGTGGGCTTTAAAACATAACTAAAGATGGTGACCGGGTTTCTTGCAGCTTGATGGGGTGCAGCTGTGGGCATGGAGTACAGGTGCAGGATTTTAAAAGCCCTCTTTGAAACTGTTCAGCAACAATTTTAGATGCTACAGAAGTTAGTGGAGTTTTGACCTCTGGGACAAGGTCATAATTGTTTAGCAGTTCAACTGGAAAAAAAAATAAGTAATAATGCTAATTTCGAACGACATTTTTATTCATTTGAGACAGTAATTAACCGTTATTGTTGCCCTGCAGTATGGTGTGTGTGGGTGAGGTAATTCCATGTACTCTAGCAAAGACTATGAAGTATGAACTTTGTCGTTTTACTCATTTCATTCTTTTGTTTTCCAATTTCTACAATAAGACAATATGCTGAACTACCAGGTTTACAAGCTTATATGCAATTATTATTTTTAAAACACAATAAAATACTAAATTTTATTTTGAAGCCTAAAAAGATTAATTAATAACCCTTACACCCAGATAATGTCCCATAGGCAACATTACTTTTTCTGACATTTTGCTGCCCATAAAAATATTTCAGTTTGTTGTGCAAAAAGACAGAAGAGGATTCAAAGTGGAATTGAAGTATGTGTAAATGCTAAGAGTTCTTAACTTGTGAGAAAAAAATAATATGCTGCTCTATTTCGTGTTACATTATAAAATGGTTAGTTTTGTATTTTTTTTGCATACAAAATAGTATATTTTGTTTACTTCTGAAAAAAATTATAGAATTATATTATTATTTATGTTTCACTACCGTAATTTTCTAAAAATCCATTTTTAGTTAGTGATGTTTCTTATCATGTAACATGCTAGGATGCTGAGAATAAATTTAAAAGTTTCTTTACATCCAGCATGTCGTTAAATGCTGAATAATCACTAGAAGTTACCTAGACTGACAGGAGAGACTTAATTAGTATAATCTTTGAGATAAACACCTGTTTGCCCAAAAACACAGAGTGAAGTTAAAGCTGACATTAGTTCCTCATATAATTTTGTCCTTTTGTTAAACAATGATGAATTAAGTCAGGATTGTCAGTGTTTGAATTTTCTGCCTTTTGTTGATTTGTCTCACAACTTTAACTTAAACACAGGGAGTTTGTATTTAAGCTTTTACTAAGAACCAGTAAGAACGATAGGCTTTCTCAGCTGTGGGGAGAGTGTGTGTCAAATGAATTAGGCTGATGTGAAAATGTATAGTGGTGAGCTAAGGCAGCAAGAACACACAGAATTGTGTAACTGTCTTTTCAATTTTATGCTCTAGTTCTGGGTTTTATGGATATCCTTAGTGTTGGGAATTTTTTAAGTAAATTATTACTTATAAAATTTATAATGGTACAGAGTGCTATACACTCTGAAACACACAAGTGAGATTTTGTGTTCAAAGATGAAAAGATTGGATCAAACTAGCTTATGAAACAGGACTAGATGTTTTGAGAGTCTGATCTTGCCGTAGTGTTAGGTGTCGGTTTACTAAGAATTACTTTAAAACTGCATTCTAAACTGTGGTAAAAGATTAAAGTCTCTAATGCTTTACTTCCACTTTAGAAACGTAGTCAGACCAATGTTTTTTGTCTGTACGTGCAGAAGGTCATTTCAAGGCAAGCTTTAAATTGTAGGCTTTCGCTAAAAAAAAAAAAAAAAAAAAAAAAAAAGAAAAAAAGAAGAACAAATAATCCAAAACAAAACAAACACCCCATCTTAAAAGGAAAAAAAAACACACAAAAAACCCCCAACCAAAACCATAAAAAACCCCCCAAAAAAACCGCCACCCAAACAAGCGTAAAACAACTTTTGAAAAAAGTTTGGAAGGAAGTGTTCAAAATCAGCACTTTGTACAGTTGCACTGTGAGAAATCACTTAAATTCCTGAAAAAACAAAGTACCCAAACTGTCATTAATAGGAGTGTGGTTAGCATAGTTCGAGGAATATGTTTATCTCATAATGATTCCTGTCAAGTAACGTGCAGAAGTTGATTATTGTCTTGATAGTGGTCTTGTAGAATTCCTGTTACCTAGTACAATTTTGCCTAACTTTAAAAGTCTCTATTTCTAGTTGTGAGGTGATAGCACAAAGCTTTTCAGATTAAATGCTTTGCACAAGGACCTGAGATGAACTGTGGTACTTTGCTAATATTTTTAAGTTTATGAATATTGAAAAGGAGCTCTCTAGATGTGTAGCCTTTTCGTTTTCTAAAATTGTGGGTATTCCTTTTTCATATTGCCTCTTTTCATCATTTACTGATATATTTAGTGTCTATGAGGACACATGATTTTTTAAAAAAGTTTTTTCTTCTAAGAGGATGTTTGCTAAAGGAAAAACGAGTTTCAGTAAACTGTAATTGAATTATAAACTGTTGTAGATGGGGTGTAACGGTTACAAGTAGGTCTGGAGGAATAAGATGGTGTTCGTAATGAGTCAAGTCCAACTGTCGCAAGAGAAAACATAACTGTAAATTGCATTTTACTCTTCATAACTGGATTATGGATTTTTTTCTGAAAAGTGAGATACAGCTAACAATGTAAAAATAGTTTTCCAAGATGCAGTTAAACTCTAATGTTTTAATATTTAGGCTACATATGCTTTCTATTTCAAAGCATAATATTTTAATTATCAGGGGATCGGGTCTTCCTACTGAATAATACAGATAAATCCCATGAGAATTACTTGAGCTTTCTCTCCAATATTTAGTATTTGTCATGTGAGCTATAAAGAATAAACATAATGTGGGTGTTTCCTCACAATAGAATGTTTTGTTTCTGCTTCTCACTTGGGTTAGTAAATCACTCCAAGGCTTGATCTTACTAAAACTATTTCTTCCCTAATTTTAGCCTCTTAAAATGTATTTTTAAAACACCATGTCTTTTGTACAGTATTACTCAGAAGGGAAATATATTTTGTACTGGTTAAATGCAGCACTTATGGATTGACAGAATGAAACAGGTAGTAAATACAATTTTGAGTTAAAAATATTTCATCCATGCACATTAGTGGTTTGCAATCTCTTCCTTAATTTATATAATTTAAATAAATATAGCTTTCTTTTTGTCTTTCAAAATTATTTTGAATTGCTGATATATTGAATTCCAAGTTGCCCTTCTTCCCAGAATCAATCTTTCCCCTGTTATGTTTTCCTGTCCTGCGTGTATTTCCTTTTCTGTTGGACTCTTAATGACCCAATGCATGCAAACAGTAATCATGCTGAGAACTATGTTTGTGCTTGTAGATAAGTGTACAGATAATCTTTTAAGGACCAGTACCTCTGTTATCTTCTTTAGTGGTTATGTACATTATGTATATATGTATGTTTGTTTGTGTATAAATTTATGGTATTATATTATCTAATAACTTAATATATTTGTTGCTATGTACATATGATAAAGAATATGTACATTGCTTTCTTAAAAAGTTACATTTTCTTTCCCTTCCACAAAAGCATTTTCTCTCTACTTTTTGTTCTGTAGCTTAATTATTCAGAAACCTGAACTCACTGAAGTAAATCAGCAGGATTGTTGATGTTTAGTGACAAATTTTGTGGTTCTTTGCTTGGTTTTATGGTTCCTTTTCTGTGTATAGGCTGCAACTTCAACTCCAGTAGGCTGTATGAATGAATTACCTGAACAATAAGTAGGTGTTAAGCAATCTGTACTCTGTTGTATGCGTTAATGATACTTACTTCTTCTGCCAAAATCTCTAGAAGCTAGTTAAGTGGTTGTGTTTGCTTTTATATTTAAAACATTGGTTTATTCAGAATTCTGAAGTAAATATTTCTTTAAAAACTCTGGTAATTGTAAGGATCGGTGAAAGCTTATTCTAGCAATAGAGGCGGTTGCAGCATTGCACAGTGTAACTTACTATACTTTCCTCTATTTAAATGGCGTTACTGTTTATGTTAGAATGTGCAGAGTGAAGACTTGGAGCCTTTTCCTGTATTTCAGAACCTCTGTACATTTCCCTCTAGCTAGGAAAAAAAAAATATAAAGTACACACCTATTGTAAGGACGTTTTTCAACTTGTTTGTTCTGATTTTTTATGTTCCTTTTGTATAGTTGTTTTAGTTTGGAGTAGTTGTTCATATATAACCTTGCATCTATTGACATCTAATTTTATTTCCATAAGGATCCTGTTGACATTGAAAACAAGACGATTGCTAATGTGAGGAAATATAGCTTTATGCTTATGTATTTTGGGATTGGATCCTATCAGAGGACATCTCCTTCAGCTCTGTTAAGAGTGGTGAAGGAGTGAACAGATAACTTTAGTCACCTGTCTGGAGTTTTCAGCAGAAATTGTTAATAAGAAAAAGTCAAAATAAAACTTTATCAGAAGTGATCCCTGAAGCAGAAAAGAGCCCTTGAACAGTCTGTCACATATAATTCATAACTATCAAAACCCAGGTTTCCTTTGTGTATATTTTATCAGGATTCCCAATGTCATGAAAATTCCATGCAGTTTTCTTTAAAAGTTGATTTGAGATACCACAATGGATCTTCCAAGATGAAGTGAGATAAAATACTGCAATAACATATCACCCAAATAACAGATAGTTGCAAATCCTTTGTCTTGCAGTGCATAATAAAGGATTTTCTCTTTAAGTAGTGAGATGAGACAAACTTCCAAACTTTTTTTTGTCATAGTAGAAGGGGGGTTGTCCCCCTTAACCTGTACACTTAAAAATAATGTGGTATAGTAGCCAGTTGGAGGAAGCTGAATGAAGATGCACTTTTGAATCCTATGATTTGAATACACTTTGTTCCCAGTTTGTTGTTCTAAATGTGGAATATGGACATGTGGTGTACTTTGGGTTTGTTTTGTCTTGTAGAGAGATCCACAGGTGCTCTTGTTTTAACTTAATTTCTTCTGTGTGAAAGTTAGTTGTTTGGGTTGTTATTTTGATTGGTGACAAACTTGGCAGTAGTTTACCAATCATAATAAAAAGTTTAATTTAGTGCTTCTTTATCTCTAGAGAGAGGTGCTTCAGTTAATCTTTTGAAGAATGCACCTCATTTTTGAGTACCAAAACACAAAATATGTTTTGGATATAATAAAAGTTGAAATGGCCACAACCTCTATCTGTGTTGCCAGAAGTACATTTTCAGGTTCTTGTTTATTCATTTACTGTATTTACTGTGTTAGAAAACTGTATTGTAATCCTGAACTTTTTGACCCCGGACCCAGCTTCTCTTCTCTTGTGATATTTGTATTTCCTGTTTTATATCACCTTTAAAAAAATAAAATAAAGCTTTATTCCTTCAGTGCATGTGTTAACTGCTGTATTGCAAACTGTGCTAGGTGCCTCTTCAGTGAGCTACCACACACTAAAAATATTTTAGAAATTATTATATCTAAAAACTTGATGTTTGCAGCTCAAGACTAATTTAAAGTGCAAATGTATTTTTACATGTAAACAATGTAGTTATGATCGTATTATGAACATTAGAGTAATTGCAATTTGTTTTTGTATTTTTAAACCGCCCCCCCCCCCCCCAAACTACCGAAGAAATTTATTGTCATTTTGCATTTGGTCTTATCTTTCATTTCAAACAGTGTCTGTTATTTCACACTGCAATGGAGAGTATAATTCCCCACAGACTATTTGGTTTCCAGTCAGAGGTTTACTTGATAAAAACAACTGTGGAACTTGTATTTAACATGAATCTTTTTCTGGCTTCGTTAGAATATAATTTAATTTAATCATTTAAAAGATTTACAATTTTTCTGACAAACACCAATAATGACTCACATGAAAACACCATTGCTATAGTCCAGTTTTATATTTAATTCATTGAACTTTTTAATTAATTTAAAATTTGCCCCAAACTACTTTATTTGTTGAGTAGCAATTACTGGTATACTTCAAAAATCCATACATTAGCTGTATTTAAAAATATTATTGTAAAACCTAGGAAGTTTCAGTGGGGATTATTTAAGGGTCCCTCTCGTAATTCTAAATTTAAAATCAGCCTTTGTATTTTACTTAAGTGAGAGAAAACAGAACTGAAGAAGGAAAAAAGAAAGAAATTTACTGAGTCTTTTTCCATTTAATCAGTTATGATACAAAACTCTGATTTAACCTTATTTTAAAGTGCTAGTTTGCAGCTGCAAATTATTTCTTCTAAATTCTAGGAGAGAGTTTTATGATCCCCTTTTGTAATGCACTGTAAAATATACTTTAACAAATTACATTTTAAAATTAGTTTATTACTTCAGTGTATCCTTAAGGGAGGTATCCATTCCGAGTGCTTAAATATGATAACTATTATTTAAACTTCCTAGCAAGTACTTTAGTTGTTTCAGCATAGTTACTCAAACTAAGTTAAGTATTTAAAAATATTATTTTTTAGTGGTAGGATTGCCTTTCTATATTCTGTTTTGTAACTTCTCTTGGCTAGTTGTTGAATTCTGGTAATACTCAGATTATTGAAGGGAAGGCTCATTTTGACCATAATCTGGCTGTCTGCCTACCTTAAAAAAATACATGAAGTAATTCATGGAGGTAATAATAATGCAATTATTTCCAATCCCTAAATGTAAGAAAAAAAAATATGCTACTCTTTTAATAATTTCTGTAGTCTCAGGGACTGCATTAAGAGACTGAATCCTAGAAACAATTTTTTTCTTTAAATGCCTGAAAAAATACTTATTAAATATTGATGTAGTTCCCTACAAGAGGAAAAAAAAAAAAAACAAATGGCTAATATCACAGCAATATGGTAAATATTAGTTTAGAGCCCTATTTTTTTTATAAAAAATGAAAATGCTTAATGAAAACAGTTCACTGGTTAAATGTTTTTAAGAATGGTAAGGAGAATAAGAAAACAAATTATAAATCTATTGCATATCTGCCTTGTGGCACATTACTGAGCCCTCGTTACGTGTGTACGTGAATAGATCTGTCATATTTAAGTATGGCGTCTGTGACCCAATGTTTAAATATCAAGAAGCAGGCACCGTATCATTTTTATATTCATATTAGTTTGAAGCATGAAATTATTAGTCAACAGCAAAACAGCAATAGAAATTCTAATAACATGGGTTTTTTATCAACTTGTATAAGAATAGAGGATGCATCCAAAATACGTTTTATGTTAGGTAATGA
>NW_010107895.1:13650-54190 GCF_000699245.1 Pterocles gutturalis
GCTCCGCATTCCTTTAGCTGTGATGATTCTAGGTTAGCTTTGCTGTGACAAAAGCATTTGATTTTTATCTCTGTAATGAGTATACAAAAAAGTTCATGTTGTCTTTGTAAACTGTAAACTCTTTCCACACCACGGTATAACAGAGTGTAAAAACTGTTCTGTTACTGATGTGGAGGACATGATTCACTTCATAAATAATCTGAAAGGCAAGTGATCATTGTGCCTTCAAAAATTAATAAATTGACATTAAAATTCTAGTTTGGTCAACTTCAAAGATTTGAAGAGTTTTCTATTAAAAATTTGTCTCAAAGTAGCTTTTAAGTTGTGTATTTTAGTTCCTCATAAATCAAGTGGGATCATTTTAGCTTTTGAAATGTTGGCTGTCTTTCCAAAACACTCAGACAAGTTTGTTTTATTTGCAGTTCTCTTTAGCTTGGTGCCATTGCCAATTTTTAGCTAATTTTTATCTATATATACTAATACAGAAGCATAGTATAATATCTCTAAAACTACCTAGGTACAAGGTTGTTAGTACAAAGAGGAAGGAATAAAAGTAGATAAAGTGAATTCTTGAATAATGTAGGAAAACAGATTTTATATATATATATATATATTTTTAAAGTATGCAATTTGGATTCTACTATTCATTTTTATACATATTTGTAACTGACAAATGAAATAACTTCTACAATGTCAACCTGTTTAACTACTTTAAAAAAATACAAATATCGTGAATGTTTGAATTTATTAGCTAGAAATAATGCTCCAGTCTTGCAAACTTCAAAAATTTTCAGTAATCTGAAGATATTCATACTTTATAGTTTTTTGTCCGGGTCAATGTTTTGTTGGGAGTTTTTAAACTTTTAAAATAGAATTTATGTTATACATGAAGCAAATAAATTATCTTTTAGAAACTCAGGAACCTTAGGAATTTGGTAGTTCTGCCATGTATGGATATTAGAATAAAGATGAAGTGCAGTAGGAATTTTCCATACTACCAAAATTTGAAAGCACTTAAGTTGTAACTTACATTTTGCATAAATCATTTTAATTTGAAGATGTAGTAGCAGCATGTCTCTCTGCTTCAACTATGAGAACATATATGTTCCTTGATTAGATCTGTAGGTCCTACATCACTAATAATAGTCTAGTGTCAAATTTGTTTAAAAACACTAGCTGATTTTTATTTGTACTATCATAAATGGTAATGAACACCAACTTGTCAACAGTGCTAGCAGTGCATGGTCCCTGAGCTGTGTTTTAACACAGCTTTATATTAATTATATAACTAGTTATTTTTTGCATCTTGCATTTGGAGTACCTGAGTTAATGTGCCTTAAACAAAAGGATTTTATCAGCTTGAGCATCTGTCAGGTATCTTAGGTTGGCTACTCACTCACATGCAAAGAAGGCATCCTGCAATAACTACTTGCTTTTTAAAAAATTACTCTCCTGAAGTTTAGCAAGCAACCAGGAAACAAAGATGTCAAGGATGAAATAAGAGTTGTTCATCAGCTCATTTATGGTTTGTAAGAATTTCTCAAAGACTAGGTCTTGCTGCATTAGAGGTTGAAGATAAACGTTAGCTAAACTATTTATGTGGTATGATCAAAAGATCATAGAAATTTTGGTTGGAAGGGACCTCTGTGAGTCATCTGTCTAGCCTTGCACTCAGGGTTGGGCTGTTGCCTGCCCTAGATCAGGTCCACTGTGGCTCTGCCTTGCTATTGACCTTCAGGGGTGGAGGTTCTACCATGTCTCTGGACTATGTTTCAGTGCTGCACTAACACCCCCAAAGGTTTTTATATTTTTTTCTAATGCCCAACCTAAACCTCACAAGCCTCACTGCATGGTCATTGACCTTGTTATGTCTTTTGGTGAGCTCATGAGTCAATTTTTATTTCATCCTTTTCATAAATGCCAATACAACTCATATCTTATCACAGTAGTGTATTTGTGGGAGGAAGAAATCTATGTTATTTTCCCATTTGAAATGAACCTGGAACTTAATAAAATTGGAAGTGAATAAATGTTAACAAATACTAATAAGAACTTTCTATTTCTTGGTTAGCCAATCAATGGCTTTTCCTATCAGGAGCTTTTTGTGCTGCATATTTATTGCATTTAATTTTTCCTTAGGCCATGAGAACTTTTTTCACTGTTTCCTTTTAACTTAATAACTTGTTACTTAGAGAAAAAAAAAATAATGCCTTGTGAATAAATTTGCTTACTTTTTGCAGTTACATTGAAATACCATTAAAAGTCAGTGACAGTGTTGCCTATAGCTTTGTTTTAAAGTGTGAGGATATTGGAAAAAAAGTAAAAGCTTCTTTTGACTGCTTAGGTATTGCTATATTTCCGTGTAGGTAAACCACAAGTTCTTTAAGTTTCATTTTGTTTTGAAAGCAAAAACAACAAGGAAAACTCCTTATATTTGAGCAGCAATACAGATTAAAGGTCTCTAATTTCCTAACCTACTAGCTGTGCTGGTAGCATCTCTGTTATGAAGAGTGAAAGAGAGGAGATCATAAGTATTCAACGGGTGCTGCCTAGTAAGAGGACACTTAGCATAATTAACTTAAACCAGTTTCTGGTCTGGTGCAGCAAATCCTAATCTCGTCTTCCCCTCTCACTTTTTGTTTGAGTCCCTGCTGTTTATCTAGAAGCCGAGGTTTGTACCTCTTCTGAACAATTAAGTGGAAAATATCAGGAGAACGTGAGCTTTACTCTAAGCCTACATTTGGCTCTTTTTATTTTCTTCTATCACTGTAAAACTTTATTATCTGACTTAGTGCAGCCGTTTTTCTTGATTATTGTTAAGGAGGAACAAAAACAGTGTAATAGAGTTTACAAGCTGGTTCCAGACCCAAATTTAGGGAGTTGGGGTCATAACTAATGATGTCCTAAAGTGGCATTGCTGTACCCAAGTTTTAGGAACTTGGTCACATAGAGGAACCCAGAACTGCTGGCTGGGAACATGGTATCCTTCAGGTTTTGGGGTACCTCAGAAGGCCAGGCAGAAAGAAGGCGCTAAATGGAAAGTTATTTTGAGCTATGTTTTAAAAGAAAAACAAGCACAGCAACGTATTTAAAATTTTACTCCCTTTTCTTTGAATTGTGTATTTTAGTTACATCACATTCATTAATCAGAGTGATGGTGGCTGGTGTGTTCTATGTTGAATTTGGTGGCACTGGCATGTGTGAGGAGTTCTTTGAGCCCCTGTACTGGAATGACTCCACGGAGGACTTTGTTCTTTCTTTCTGTGTCCATGTGGGATGGTGTAGATCAGGGCAGTTCTTGTATGTGCTAGGAAAGTGGAATAACGTGTTGATAGCGAATATTTAGTGAAGAAGAGGTGCTTTATTTAGAGTGATACTTTCAGCAGCTTCTAAGGTGTATGCTTACTCAATCCAAATCTTACACTGAAGTATCCATTTTTTCTTGTAAATCCTTGAAGCAATGCTTGTGTGTGTCACTGAAATAAATTATAATACACACAGATTTCACTTGGGCTACTTAAGTGATCTCTTTGGTTTCTTGGATAGTTTAGGGACAGATCAGTTCTTTATTATTCCTAAATATATGAACAGAATTTTATATGAACAAAACGTGTATTCTTTACCATGCTGTGTTCTTGTCAGTTAATTAAAGCAGGAGGATTAAGAAACCATTCTGATCAAATATTATTACTAAGAAAAATGAAGAAAAAAGAAATACATTTAATCAATAAATATACAAGTACTCCTTGAAACTAATAGAGACTGCAAGCTGAAAGAAACCTAATTCATAGAGGTCTCTATTCCCCCTGCAATCCATATTTTTCTTATGACCTATGATTTATGGCCAGTGAGGCTTTGCATGAATTTTGTAAAAGAGGCTAAAAGGTACACTGGCTTTTTGTGATCTTATGTAGAGGGGTTTGCCAACAACTGTGTGTTTGCACTTGTGTGCATTTAACCATAACTGCATATGCATATACAAACATGCACACAGAAAAAATGCCTTGAATGAATGCTTTCTTTGTTTCTTATAGAATCATAGAATGGTTAGGGTTGGAAAGGACCTTAAAGATCATCGAGTTCCAACATAGTCAAAATTGAAAAATTGCCTTTAGAGTAGAGACATAGCACACATCTTACAAGAATGTCCTTAAGGGAAAAGAAAGAAGACTAAAAGGCAGTTTAAAATATTTTTAATATATATATTTGACTTCTTTGTAGTGCAGTTAAATATTTTGTAAGTCAAATACGTTACTGGTGAATTTCTTCACATGCATTCCTGTTATTTTTTTAATCAAAGTTAAAAGATCAACAATGTAGTCTTTATGGTAATATAAAGTACAATTTGATTATTTATTGTTAATGCATGATACCATTTAATTTGATTTTACGAAGAGGACGATCTCTAGTGGAAGGGAAATAGACTGTATAAATTAGGTGCTCCCTCTTATATTTACCTGTGTTCATGCAATTGCAAATACTGCTGCTAGTGCCAAATAAAGAAATAATAATCCTTGACTTTTAAACAATTTTGAGAAATATGTATGACATGTGCAGGCACAAAGCCTGTTTCAGACTTGCAAATTGCCTGAATCTCATTGAGGTATCTAACTGCACTGTGGTATTAAAAAAAAAAAAAAAAAGAAATGATACTTCTGAAAGCTGTGGGGACAAAAGATACTTCTGAAAGCTGTGGGGACTAATTATATGACCCATCACATGAGAATCCATCACCTAGTTCCCCAGTTCATGGGGATTTAATTAATTATATGGGTCATGTGGAAAGATTGATTGTTTCAGATAACATACAGAAATCCTGTAATAATTTTTTAGTTTAGGTGCATGTAGTTCTTTATTTAAATGAGTGAAATTACCTATCCACACATCTATGCTCTGTTCCTTATGTAAGATGCTCATGATTTGCTAATCGTTGTAGTTGCAACTTTGTGTATTGTCACTCGTCTGATCACCAAAGATTCCAGTAGTAGAGATTTTGAAGCAGCTCGCAGTTTGCAGATAAAACGTCCATAATCCTGAATCAAGTTTTAACAAAAAAGCATTTGTGTAGTTCCTGTGGGAAGTGGCTTAGAACTGCACACAGAAAGTTAAGCTTATTACTGTACTTGATAAAGTAGCTACTGACAGGTCTTTTGTTGAATGAGAGTTGGTGCACATCAGATTGTGAAAGATGGAAAGGCTTGTTCATTTTTTTGCTGACATAGGCTTTAAATCTGAACATCTGATGATATCACATAGGGAATAAAAGCAGCTTTAGATGTATGACAATAGAAGCAAAAGAATTCAAAATAAAATGAATAAGTCACAGCAATAACACACAGCCACAGTTTAGGAAAAAAATCCTTGGATTTTTTGCTGTCAGATGGAAGCTTGATCTATTCTGGAACTCAGAAAAGATTCTCTCTGCTTTTCAAAGTTTTAACTGATTATGTAAAATATTTTCAAATTCTACTACACTCACACAGAGTTTATGGTAATTTTCAACTCTGATAATTATCTCAGGGAAACCTTGGTCTGTTTTAGAGACATCAGCCTTTGCTGTTATATTCCATAATATTTGGAAAAAAAAGAAAAAAATCAAGTGTTAACTGTGACCATTGCAAATTGTCGATATGTATTGCTAAATTTCAGTCACTTTGTATGAGGAATTCTGCTGTAGGTGCCCTCTTATTTAGACCTGTCCTCTTTTCACTTTCCAAATGTTTTTATAAATGCAGCATGGGTGTTTTCAATCTCTTCTAAGGTTAAGAACCAAACCACCTTTTCTCTGAAGGGCCAAGCAAGATAACAGGCTCACCCAGAAGTCACTAATAGGTGCTGGTGGCCCTTGGGAATAATGGAGGAGAAGAGGGGTCCAGGCACTTGATCGCTCCAGCAGTTTGACTGACCCACACGGAGTTAGGACGTAGTTTCAGCAAAGGGAATGTGGGCTGCAACATGGGGAGCTCTGAGGTGAGACTCTCAAGAAAATTGGGAAATAGGGATTCCTGGGCTGGAAAGTACTCATGCATTAAAGCATAGATAATTTTATCTCAGGACTAGGAGGAAGAGTAGAATCACAGAATCATAGAATGGCCTGGGTTGAAAAGGACCTTAAAGATCATCTAGTTTCAACCCCCCTGCTGTGGGCAGGGTTGCCAACCACTAGAGCAGGCTGCCCAGGGCCCCATCCAGCCTGGCCTTGAATGCCCTTGAATGGGGCATCCACAGCTTCTCTGGGCAACCTGTTCCAGTGTCTTACCACCCTCTGAGTGAAAAACCTCCTCCTAATTTCTAACCTAAATCTCCCCTCTCTTAGTTTAAAACCATTCCCCCTCATCCTGTCACTATCAACCCCTGTAAACAGTCGCTCCCCCTCCTGTTTATAGGCTCCCTTCAAGTACTGGAAGGCCACAATGAGGTCTCCCCAGAGCCTTCTGTTCTCCAAGCTAAACAAGCCCAGTTCCCTCAACCTTTCTTCATAGGAGAGGTGCTCCAGCCCTCTGATCATCTTTGTGGCCCACCTCTAGATGTTACAGTGGAAGTGGCAGGGAGAGGGTCTTTGGCGAGGGTTAGGGGATGCCCAGGCCACCCCTTTGCTTGAGGAAAAGAATATGCACACAGACACGTGTCCTTATCCTTCTTGTTCCCTGCACAGGAGTGTTAATTCCCAACCCATTCGTAGTATGTAAGAGTGCTTTTAATAAGCATATACTCTTACCTCCCATATTTAAACATTTAAATCAGCTTTATCTCTGCTATGATTAAGTTCTTTCTTTTCCAGGTGAGGACTGAGAACTAGAAAATGTCAATTTGCAACAATGACTTGTATGCATCATATATTCAAGAGCTTTTATTAGAATCATATGCTTTATTTGATAGGTCTTTAGTCTAGAAGTTTAGAAGAAAAGTTGCAGAGTCAGATCTATTTTCTGAAGCCATGGAACCTTTTGCTGTCTGATGTATTGTAAAGCCAGTAATAATGTGTTTTTAAAGCTCTATGTAATAGCAAATTATTTTTTTCTTAAGAAGAAAAATATTTTGGTATTTTGAAAAAAAATAGAATATACTAGACCATCTGGTACTGGCACTGACAGGAAAAAAAATGCTATGCAGTGGTGTGATGTTGGAGTCAGATATTTACAGAAAGTCAAACACTTAGGTTTTTTTCATTCTTCATGACTTGTAAATTCAGCCATACATTCGTAAACTCTTTAGCTACTCTTCCACTTTAGGCCTGCTTGGTATTTTAATAAGTAACTTTGTGTGACTAGATATGAAGAATCACTACTGTCTTATATCCTTAGACTGGAAGTTATAATAGATGTACATCTCTGTTTTCAATTTACAGTGGCATTACAAACATCAGCTTTACCACACATTCTTGTTTAGCAAGTACGTGGTTTATAGAGTAAGCATCACTACTGCTTCTTTGCCGCATTTTTGTTGTTGTTGTTTTTAAATTACAGTTTCTCTAATTTGCCACTGTTACCTGCATGTTTGCAGGAAATTGTCTTAGCTTTTGTAGATTTAAACTGCTTGTTCTTCACCTTGTGCCCTCAGTTTTAATTTGTTCTTGAAGCAGAAGAGTCCCCTATTCAAAAATGGCTTCTCTGTGATGAGAAAGAAACTCATTTTTTTAAGTTGTTTCCAGCTCTATGTTCATATCTAATGTCAGTTTTCAATGTTTGGTACTTACATTTACTTTTTCCAAATGCCTGGTTTTCATGTTACCTCTTGCTGTAGGAGGAAGCAAAACAAATGCTTTCACATTTTAGCTGATAGTGAGGACAGAAGGCATCTGAAGTTGGGTTTTGTTTCTGTTTGCAAAGAGTAATAGAATAAAAGGTACATAGTTCTTCCTTAAATATTTATGTGTGGATTTCATGGCTAGAAAATCAGTAATCTGATTAAAATTAGATACAGTACTTATGGGTTTTGTACAAACTCTTAAGTATTCGACATTTAAGCAGATTTCAGAAATACTGTTTGTGTCATCCAGCATTTGAAACCTGGTTTGTGAGCTTCTTGTGAGTATAAGGGTTGTCAGTTTTAAAGTGGAATTAGCTTATAGACATTTAAAAACACTTCTGTCTATCCAAATAGCATCTGAGCACCAAGAGAGCAATATTGATTGATATAATGTTTGTTACTCTGTCTAGAATCTTTGGCACCAATGAAAGAAGAAAGGACAGGCTAAAATTGCATAAAACTAAGTTAGGTGGGAAAAATAACTACATTTGTGGTAGGGATACGTAATATACTTGGAGCTGTTTTATGTAATTATGAAAGTATGGATTGCTCTTACAAAGTATAAGTAGTCAGAGTGACATTTTGAAGGGAAAATGTAGATTGAAAATAAAAAACGGATATAAAAGTGATGTGATCCAGAAAGCTCGCTCACAAATTTATCTCTTACTCTAATAGTACAGAGAGCTAAAAGCATCTTTCTGGTTTGATCCATGAACAAAAAAAAAAACTTAGTATAGGAAGATGTGAAATATTAGGGAAAACTCTCTCCATTGAAATGAACCTGGGAAATTATTTTCTGACTGTTAAGGTGCAGAAGATATCTTTTCTGTCCTGTAGGCAGAGGTATGATGGGTTTACCCTTGGCTGGGAGCCAAACCCACTCAGCCTGCTCTCTCACTCCCCCACTCCCAGGGAGGGGGAGAGAATTAAAGAGGTAAGGGGAAAAAAGTCTCGTGCGTTGAGATAAGAACAATTTAATAACTGAGCTACAATAATATTGAAAATAATAGTATATACAAATATACAAATGAGTGATACACAGTGATACTGCCCCCCCACCCAATGACCAAGGCTCAACCCGTTCTCGGTTAATGATCCCAGAGCAGGGAGAGTCCGAAACTGTACTCCCGAAACAGAGGTAACAGCACAAGCATCCCAGACTGAGAGCTGACTGAGGGAGGGAGAAGGCCCTGAGAGAGGGACCACCCCAAGAGAGCTGACCTGCAAAGAGAGCTGACCCAGAGCAAAAGGGGTCCGGAACAAAAAGGGTCCAAAACCAAAAAGGGACAAGCTGCTGGAGGGCCCTCACCTATATGACACGTATGTTATGGAATAGATTATTGGCCACTTTGTGTCTCAGTTACAAACCTAAGATTGAATCCTGGGCTAGTAACTGGGGCTGTGCTCCCTCCCGGCTTTTCCTGCGTGCAGACAGCAGAGAAGCTGAAAGACCTTGTGCTGTCCTGGCAACTGTAAACATCACTGTTATCAGCTTACTTTTCAGCACAAATCCAAAACACAGCCTCTTGCAGTGACTATGAAGAAAGTTAACTCTGTCTCAGCTGAAGCCAGGCCAACAGGTAAGATTCAAACCGTCTCACAGCAAGTAAACAGGGAAAATTATGCACAAAATGCATGTCTGCTTTATACTCCAAATTAAGCAAGCTGACCTTCAGAGTCACCACTTCAGAAAGAAAAATTGACACAGCCTAATGTGAGAAGCTTTGCAAATGCATTTGTCAGTGAGTAGGCACCAGAACAGGACTCAACTCTGTTGAGCAGCAGAGAGGGGGATTTATTTTCTCTGCTTTGTAGAAACTGGATTCATGAAGTTCTGCTTTTGGATATCATAGATGACTAGAATTATTTGGAGCTTATCAAATCCCTCTCAGCCAGCAAAATAAGTAAGCATTAGAACATATGATGTGCAGAAGCAGACAGTTTTTGTGAGAAAGACTATGATATTTTGTACCTAGAAAATACTATTTTCATAGTCCCAGATGGCAGCTACACTGTACAGGCATAAAACCAGTCATTCATCCTGCCTAAGTGCTTCTCCATTATCTTGAAAACTGACATCTGTTATTTCCTGCAAAGATCTGCATTAATAATCAGGCCAAGACTCCTCCTTTTTGTAACTCTGGCTTCCTGCAGAATCGTAACAAAATTGATGGTGAAGTAAGTTCTTGTGATTTTTACACTTGAAAGATAAGGTTGCTTTAAGTGATGGGATTGGAAGATCCCTGAAAATTTTTCTTCTTCAGATCTTTATATCTTTTTGTCTATTGCAGTGGTAGCTCAGTCTTGAAATACCTGTGCCTTGACATAAAAACCCAAGCCTGTCTGCCATAATTGCATGGTTGTATATGCGAAGTAGAACATTTTGCTTAACTTCTAGTCTTTTCCTCATGCAGTGAGTGTTTTTCAGTCAGGTTGTTCACTCCCACCCACTCTTACTACATGTTTTATTTCCATTCAGCCTCTCTTCATGTGGGTGATGCCATTTCCTAGATATCTCTTCTACTGCAGCTGGTAGGAAAGACAAAATTATGCACGTTTTGAGATGTAGAATAACTGTCTAATCAAGGAGTTAGTGAAAAATAAAATTCAGTTTGCTCTCTCTCTTCGGAGTAATTTTTGGCTTTATATACCAGAGTAGGTCAGAAGAAGGGCAGAACCAGTCTTACGGAGAAATAAATGCAGAGATTGAGAGAAAAGTTTTGAAGAGGTAAGATGTATTTAAAGGAAGGTGGAGGAGGAGGTTTAGAATATATGACATGATTGAAAAAAATTAAATTATGTTTTAATGTGTGATCTACCCTACTTCCCTACTTCTGGATTGTCTTTCCAGTCTTGTTACCTACTGGGAAAGATAGATTCCAAAACTGCCTGCTGTCACTTTTACACTTGTTCTGTAAAAAAAAGGAACAAAAATTTGATGTTTTGGGTTATTTATATCTCTTGTAACTTACATAACAGAAAGTATATGTTCTCTATTGTTAATAGTACTTTCCATGTACTATTCAAGGAGCTTTAAATGGTCTATGTTCTCTGTGTGTGGGACAAGACTGATTATGTGTACTTTGAAATGCAGGATAATTTTCTACTCAAGGAGTCAATGAAGCATCAAGTACGATTACTAAATTCATACCCTGAATTATTTTTCTATAGCTTTTAAAGGTAGGCAAACCAGGACAGTTGTAGAGCTATCCTTCACCTTATGGATTGCTACTACATCTTGGACCATCTTCAGGGCAACAGTCTGACCTAATTCATATGTAACAAAATGTTTTAATATCATCTCTCAGTCCTAGTGAGTAATAAGCAAAGTCTTCTGTAGGTTGAAATCATAATGTTTTTTAAAGGAATGTTTCTGTATTATATTCACAAATAATTAAAAAACCTTTCGAACTTTCATAAGGAAATCTTACGCAGCTATATGAAGACTGGAAGAAAAGACACAGTTAATCGAGTATAAAACATTTTTGGAATATTTTTCATTTCAAGTGCCTAAAAGATTTTGTTGAAGAATTTTTATTTTGTTGTTGATAGTCTTTTTTTTTTTTTTTTTTTACAAACATCTGTCACAGCTTGTGCTAGGGTAAAGGCTAAACCCCTTAAACAAAGTTTTAAAATTGAATTGTAACTTAACTGGGCAGCACTGTTTTGATTTCATCACTTTAATATCTCATAGTCTATAGGGAATACAGATGTATTAAATTGAAAAATAGGATGATGATTTTATCAAATAACCAGTCTGGTAATTGTGATGAGGTATTTCCATGAATGGAACAGTTTTCCAGACATGCAGTGATTCTTCAGCGGATTTGTGCCTTATGATTTAGACAAGTAGAAAAGTGTTTGTTGAACTAGCAAGGAAAAAGGCCAGTTTCTACTGTTGTAGGAAGCATTTTTCTTAGAAATAGATGATCTATACTGAGGTAGCAATTTATCCGGCATTGAAGAAAATAAAGCTGAAGTTTTTTTCAGGATTTTTTCAGAAACCAAGATCAACAGTTCTACTTCTGTTTAATGCAAACACAGTTCAGGAGAGCATCCCTGTTCAGGAAAAGATTGAAATACCAGCTGCTATGAATAAAGATGGCTTTAAATGCAAATTTAACTATTATCTGAAATTAATGCTTGTATTTGCTACATATATTACTTGTTATGTGTGGTGTATCTTTATTTATTGGTGTTGTTTGTTAATAGCATTATAGTAAGTGTATCTGAACGAGTTACATACACAGCTTCAGATGATTTGTCTCCTCATGCTTTTTTTTTTTTTTTCTTTATAAATGTTGTTCTTTTAAAATGTAGTCCAAGCATGGGCAGGTACTAGAAACATTTACTTCTTAAGTCAGAAAGCAGAGAAATATTGTGTGCGTACTAGACCAATTACTGACTTGCATGTTTTACAGTAATGATATAGTCTGAGGTATGGGGAAACTGAAAGAGTTAATAAGCAAAGATAAAAACATAGATGTCTGTGCATAGATGTCTTGAACTCAGTAGCTGACACATTGATTTGTATCTTGATTTTTGTTTCAGTGAATATTGGTTTTGATGTACGAGGGTTTTTTTAAGTGGAGGATAACTGTTTTCAACAAGTGATACAGTTTCATGCAGATATTATAAAATATTCTGTATAACTATATTCTGTTTGTAATTTATGTATAGAAATTTTATTGTGGCAATCGTAACTGCAGTACAGCTTTGCAAAATTGTCAAGATAACATCACCAATTACAAAAAATGTCTAACAGCATTTTTAGAATAAAAATATGTATGGACTAGGTAATCTGTTTCTCTCCTACCTGTGCAAGCATGCACACTGCATGCAGTCACCCCAGGGCTATCTTTCTGTAACATCTTAAAACTGATTTGCAGAACTGTATCCCTAGATATTTTTTTCCATGTGCACATGATCTCATATACATACATACCTCTATCCATGCTTTCTTGTGCAAGCTAAAACTCTCCTTTTTGTGTATATTTATCGTACTTAACCAAGGCAACCAACCTATCCCACTGATGGTGTCACATGCAGACCGTCTATTTAAGTTGCTATTTTCTCCTGTAGGATATACTGGGAAATATGTAAATCATTATTCTGAATATTATTCATATTTTGATTTCTTGCTGTGGTGACAGATTAAGAGAATCTGCTATAAGAACTGGGAGGCAAGACAAAGGCTTAAAAAAGCAGCGTATCAGCAAACAAGTACAATACACGAATTAGCTCTATAGAAGTTAGTTGCTTGGCACCAGCAGTTATTTTCAAAGCATAACTAGAGGTTCTGTAGGAAGCACCCTGTCTGTTCCTCACATGTGGGAGATTTTGCTTCTAGTAGTTTTGGATTTTGATTTATGTATTTGACCAGCTTCTACCATTGACTTCGTATGTACTGCTAATACTATAGCTGTCAGTGGCATAGGCTGTAATGATTCAGGCTGTCCATACTTATCCTCAGTAGCAGTTCATTTTGTTCAGGTGGTCCTTTATGAAGATATGAGTGATGTGCACATAAGTAATAGGTTTTTCAATAATACTTTAAAACCTGCAAGAATAGCTTCTCACTTTAACCTTAGTAACGCTCTACTTTTTTGGAAGTGAAGAAATAATGCAGAATACCAGTTGATTGTCTCTAAACCTGGAAAAGATGATCTTCTCTTGATAAAAAATAACCCGGTAAGTAGTGCTGTTTGCCATATTACTATGTAGTTTATAATGTAAAAGGCGAAAAAGCTCAAGAGCTCAAACTGAGGTGCTTCCTAGGATAGTCTCTAATGTATCAAGGAATGACACAACTTCAGAGGAGTCAGACTGTTCTCCAAGGTAACCCAAGAATAGCTACACCGCCTGTACCTCATGTACTGGGATTTTAGTTTTCTCTTGAGACAGCTGGCAATGCACCATAGCAGCCTTATGCCAAAAGTAAATGGCTTATCATCCCTAAACACCCTCATATGTCAGCTACAGAGATGTGTAGAAAACTTGCAAGAACAGAAATCTGATCACAAGTCAGAGACATCTTTTTTCAATTAGTTTGGTCACTGAAGTTTATCAGTCATCTTTATCCTGTCACAAGAATTTGTGATAAACCTGTTTCACGTGGATAGGCCTAGTTTCATGTGAAGCTGGGATGCAGGGGTTTATTTTTCAGTCATTTCCTTTTTGACACTTTTGATTTAGAGTTGTCTGTGTGTTTAAAAAGAAACCTGACATCTGCTCAAGCAGGAATTGGTTTGTACCTCTGGCATAATGACATAGGGGGTTGTAATATTCTCCATGTTAATTTGTTCTGGTTCCATAATAAAGTTAATTTATCTAGTTCCATGGTTGATTATGCTTCTAGGATGAAGGAGGAAGGATAATGTGGGAAGAGACAAGTTATAACTCTTCATGTCCTGGTTTAAACCCTATGTATGTTAAACACTGTAGTTTATTATCTTACAAAAAACCAACATTAAGTTACATCATCTTCATTATATCACACGGAATATTTCAAATTAATTTAACAGTGCTTACCACATGCCTGTTCTGACTGGGACTATTTCTGTGACAGAACAGTCTGGGATGGATATGGACCAAAATTTAAGTAGACATGTTACTTTAATTTTTAAAATATGTTAGCATGCTAGTACTTTGTTCCAGCATCTTGTTCTCTAAGAATTAACTCCACTTTTAATGAAGATGCAGCATATTCATATGTTTGTAGCTGCTGCATATGTAACCTGTTTTGTGAGAGAAGTGTTCTAACTGGGCCAACTGAGCCAGAAACGACCTTTTTATTGTGTATTAATTAACCAAGATTTGAGTTTCAAATACAGAAACTGCAGTTGACTTAATCCCGTGATACATAAACTACAGAATTCAAGACAAATTCTTAAGTGTCCTAAGGCTAAGTCTATGGTATAAGCTATAGCAGTAGGCCTTTTGTTTGGATTATTTCGGTTTGTCTCCTTTTTGAATCTTTCTCACTGAAATTTAATGTTTTAAGTTATTGAAGTGTTTTGTAATCTTTAATTTTCTTTCCCATGAGTATGCTTACAACTGAGGTAAATATGTATGGCCCCAGTTATTTCAAGAGATGTCTATATCCCAAAATGCTATAAACAGCAGGTGCTTTAGCAATAATACAATTTGAAATAATGGGACTTCTCTCTGATGGTGTTACTTCATTTCTGCAGATTTACCTTTTAGGTATGGAACCCCAGTGCAGCCTAGCTTCAGTCCTGTATTTGCATGCATTGATCTCCTTACATCAAAAACAGGGGGGAAACTGTTACACAAGGAAAGTGGAAAGATGTTTGGCAAATCTGAAGAATGCCAGCATCTTGGATGGAGGTAGTTCTTGAAAAAATACATGCTCCTGTGAGGAAGTGTGCCTGACAACTTAATGATTAAGTCAGGAGCTAGTAGTTGTTTTGGAGAGTTTTGAAATACATCCCTCTCATATTGATACAGCTTGCTAGTAAATCTCATGGTGTGCTAGGTGCTGTATAAGCGCATGCTTATTATTTAAAAGCTAACATTCACAGATTGCAGACCTAATAATTTATACCTGATGTAGGTAGAAGGTGAAGGTATTTGATAATGGAAATATGACAGAACTTTAACTGAAAAGGTTGTGCAGGGCATTGGTGTAATTCATCACTTGTTCTGTACTCTTACGCTGTTTTCTAGAAATCCATTAAATATGATAGGAAGATGGATTGTGATCTATTCCTGAATGACATTATAATCAGTACATATGGTAATTAAGATCAATTTACAGAAATGTTGTCTTCAGGGTCCATCAGTTGGCTAGAAGTTTGGACTAAACTGAGGTGAGTGGAACCTAGCAATTTCAGAGGAACTTCTAGTTGTAGAAATACATTCAACATAAAATATTTTTCTGAACTTCTGATTTCTATTAATATACATGTAATTGCTGCAGAACATGTTAAAAGTTCATAGCAACATTTCTGATGCTTAATATGAACCAGGGGCTTTAGAGCCGTAAAATCCAACATCCATTTATGACAACATAAAGGACAAGACTGCTCTTTGACTAATGGTACTTCCTCTGTGAGATCATTCTATTACTGTCTCTCAAGTGGATACCAAGTGGCACAAAATTTATTTTTGTCATCATATTCTGCTTTCTTTAAGGAGACTCAAATACAAAGAAAACACAGAAATATGTAATATTTAAAAAGAGGTATGACTGTAAGTATATGTTCTATGTCATAAAAACAACTTAGAACTGGAAGTGCAGATCCGTGAGAAATTTACCCATTTTGCTTGCAAGTGTAGCTTGACAAACAGGCAGTAGAGCATGTGTCAAACTACAGCATGGCTGAGCAATGACTCTGCACTTGTTACGCATTAAAGGAAATCCATACAACTTTATGCCCTGACCATGTGATTTCTGACATGTTTCTGTAAGTGCTAGTGTCACACATAAGTTTGAGTCTCGGAGAGGTTGAGAATTATTTACAAAATATCCACTATGAGCATGAATGTAAATTTGTGTGTATTCTGTATGTGGTCTATAGCTGGCCATCAAAAGATGCAAGAGTGCTGCTTTCTATTACATTTTATTTACATTCTTCACAAATTTTTAAGGGACTGGCCAGTTAAGCTGCTTTTGTTTGAAAGGGAAAACCCAGCAGCTGAAAAGATATCCAGGATCTGAAATGTGTAGTCTCCTGTACTATTCTTTCTGACATGTGTCACAGGAAAACAAATGAGCCTGGTATCAAGCCCTGAAGTTTTATTAACACTGAGTATTTTGAATCTGAAAGAGAAGCTTCAAATAATGCATTCCTTTGTAATCCGTACCCAAAGAGAAGTTTGAGTACAGCAGGCATTTGTCATTATTTTGGTTCAGTTTTTATTACTTACAGCAAGTGTCTATCATGAACTAGGATCCTCTTGTGAGGTACTGCAGTGCCAGTTTTTACACTTTAATCTACACAAAGCAATTTAATTAAAAAATAAAATAGAAACAAAACAAAAGATGGATTATCATTATCATGTTCATTAAATTTTACACTCAGAAAAAAATCAGATTAACATTTCTTTATAGGTGGGAATGGTAGTATCCTCTGTTACTACAATATCTTAGCATTCATAAAACAGTTGCATCATGTAGCATTTTGCAAAGCAGTAGCTTTAGGCTTGAAATTTTGCCAGGTTTAGTAATTGTCTCAGACTAACCCTTTTGTGTTGGTCAGAATGGTTGATTATTCTGCAGAACAGCGCAAGAAGAAAAATGTTGCTTTTCCCATCTTAAATGTTTTGTAGACCTTTTTGCTTGAAGTGCTGTGGAACCTGCAGACTTTGGAAGAGGGCCTTGACATTTAGAAGAACATGGTCCTAGTATCAAAGACTTCCCTTCTCTGGAAAATCCACTCAGTTAATCCAAGTTATAAATCTTTGGTCCATTGCAGCTCATACAAGCTTGTAGAATTTGCAAGAGTAAAAAATCTGAAGCCTTATTAGTATTGGGCTTAAATCCCAACTCCTTCCTGAGCTGACCAGACCTACCATGGCCACAGAACAAAGAACAAATCAGAGAGGGTGCTTCAGCACAGAGCTCATCCTGCCTTGCCTGCTCTCTGCATTTGTGGGCTGAGCTAGGGCTGGGCATTGTAATTGAAAGTAGAGCACTTGTCTGTTCTTTGCTGGCAATAAGCCTTTTGCTGACAATTTGGTAGCATGACAAAGAAAGGTCTGTTTCCAAAGCTGAGCAGCCAAAACAATACTGAAGGGAAGGGAAGGGGAATAGGAAACAGTACAAAGAATATAAACTGGGAGCTGGAAAAAAGGAAAAGTGACAGAAATGAAGGTCAAAACTAAGACAGGGAGGAACTAAGGAAAGGTCCAAACCAGTAGAATGAGGACCATAAGACTGGATAGTCATCTTGGGAGTAGAGAGAGGGGAGACTGAGTGTTGTAACAAAGAATTCCCAGTTTACACTCAGACAATCCAGACTAACAGCCATGCTGTCTGAAGCAGAAGAAGTCTCAAGTTAAACAGCAGGGTTTGCCTGGTCATGTCTAAGGCCGAATCAGGCAGGAGCTGTTTAAAGAAGAGGAAACAGGCTTGATGGGCTGTCAATCTCAAATGCTTCTGAATCAATTTGACAGTCTCCTGTCCCAGCTCGCAGGGATCATACGTATGATGAACATGAAATAGGAAAGCATGATCGTGCAATTGTCCTTCCAGCCATGACAATACACATCTCCTTGAACAACTCCCATTACCTAGAGTGAACTGATTAGAGATGGTAGTCCTTCGTTATCATTGTCTGAGTGTATATATATGTATATGTGTATAATTTCATAAAATCTCTCTTATGTATATGTAATGTATGTGTGTGTGTATATATAGGTGTATACTCTCTCTCTGATGTGGCCCCACGTCTAGTACTGTGTGCAGTTTTGGACACTTCAGTATAAGAAGGACATCAAACTATTGAGTGTGTCTGGAGGAGGGTGACCAAGGTGGTGAAAGGTCTCAAGGACAAGATTTACAAGGAGCAGCTGAGGTCACTTGGCTTGTTCAGCTTGGGGAAGAGAAGGCTGAGGTGTGTGTGTCCTTGTTGAAGTCTACAACTTCCTCAAGGGGGGCAGCTGAGGAGGAGCTGCTGATTTGTTCTCCTAGGTGACCAGCAATAGGACACATGGAAATAGAATGAAGCTGTGTCAGGGGAAGTTCAGATTGGACATTAGGAAAAGGTTCTTCACTGAGAAGGTGGTTGGACACTGGAACAGGCTTGCCAGGGCGGTGGTCACAGCACCAAGTCTGTCAGAGTGCAAGGAGCATCTGGACAACACTTGTAGTCATGTGGTTTAGCTTTATGTAGTCCTGCTAGAGACTACATAACTAGAGATACTCTATGATTCTATAAAAATATTTGGTTAGAGTGAATAGTACATAAAGTGCAACAGGCTCCAAAAGTGCTGGCTCTCACGAAAGGGAGGACCTTACTGAGCCATGTGCTGTGGAGTGGGCACCAGTTCTCACCTAGGGTGTTAGGGACGAAATAGCTGCTTTAAAGTTAGGGCAGCTCTTTCATGAAGGAGTACTGACTCCCGCTTTGAAAGCTTCAGGAATTTTGAGGAGATAGAGCAGCATAACATTGTTACCATCCTTTTAGAGTAACTTGGATTGAAAGTGCTGAGGATCAGGGACTAGCATGTGGTTCTGAGGTTAGGAAGCGTGGCCAAGAAGCATCAATGTGTTGGCAGCTGACGGTGTCCAAAAAGTGTTCCCAGCCCTTGATGAGGACAAGGCTTTTCCATGCTCCTAGGAAGAGATTCAGATGTTCACAGCTTAGTAGCCAGATATGTATGTAAAACCACTATGAGTGTCTTAAAGATGTGGAACAAGCCTGTTTGCATAACTAGCCATTCCTTTTGTTAACAAAGATTGTATCCTCTACCACCAGAAATTCACTGAAACAAGTATATGAGGTAGGAAAAACATCGTTTATTTTTTACGTTTTTAAGTTAGAACACAGCAAGTGTCCTATTTTCAAAATTTTTATTTGCATACCTCTGATTTCTGTTAGATACCTGTGATTTGTACCATTTGCCTAGAAATTAGGAATGCAATTTAAATGTACAAAAACAACATTTCCTTTTTTGATGCTGATGGTTAAATAAAACTACTGTGAATGCATGGAATGCATAAGAAAATAAAAAGGCTTATCAAAACATGTTTCATAATAATAATCCAAACACACTGAAATTCTTCAGTCTGGGTAGGGCAGCATTCATAGTTCACTGACTGCCTATTGCCACAGGTACTAAAACATGAATGAATGCCAAATAGTAGGACTTAAAATGTGACAAAACAGATCTTAAACTCTTGTTTACCTTCTAAAACATTTTCTGTTGCTTTTGAGTAAATACAGTCCCCATATGAGGAAAGTGGAGAATTTCTTTATTCCCTCATGTTTCCGTGATATTTTCCTGTTGTGAGTATTAATAGGGTGGTGCAGGACATTCCTTAGCTGTTCAAGAGTTGACCATAGTGCAGTGCATATATTTTTATATATGAAAGTGTTTTTCATTAAGCAGTTGTTGGGTAAAAACTAAAAATGTGTTTGTGTGCCCTTGAAGCATGTCTGGGCTTTAACTTTGAAGTGGTGCTGTACATTCCAGGGCATTGCAACTTAGTGAAAGATGCTTATGATACAGTAGCTTCCCTTTTCTTTCTGACAGAAATATGTAATTGACCCTGCAGGGATGTTTAAATACAGCAAATCACTTTTTGGCCTAATTTTTCTTCTGCTTTTTAAGTAAATAGATAGTAAACAGTCTTTATGTTTTAACTTGAAATATTTGTGAAAAAACACCATTCTGTGTTTAGGGAGTGCTCTGCCCTGAGGATGTTGCATCTGACAGTGGTCTTGCTAAACCCACTGTCCGTGTAGGTAGGATAGGTGACTGCCTTACAGCCAGACTTTGATTAAGGTTACTTTCTCAGATGAAAACCTTATATTTAAAGTACTTGCTGGATTTCTTATCAGGCTGTGGGCTTGGCTGATCATCAGTTTTGGGATCTGGGAAAAGTGGCTGCTTCACTGTGTGTCCTACTCAGCATCCAGAAACATCTGGCTTGTAAGATTTAAAGTACATTGTTACAACAGTCTGGAAAGTCCTGGTGCAGAACATGAGGAGGCTACTGAAGGGCTTTGTAGCCCATTTGACTAATGTTTTGTTCTTGGCAGTCACATGATATTCATTTATTGAATAGCATATTATGATAATATAGTCGTATTATTGTTTCTGGGCAGTTTGTGGCTTTTTCTACCATATTCCAGGATACCAATGCTATGACAGACTTAATTTTCTACCATATGCAGGTCTTACAGCATAAAGCATTTCACAATATTTGGTCAATTGTTTCTAATTATTAGTTAATACCCATCAGTACTGTGACGAAACTGGCTTTTAACTGTTGTAACCCCTCCTTCAGAGGACCCCTCAGTAGGTCCCAGTAGGGACCTCATCTTCCTGTGCCCTGCAGCACCTTATTATAGTTTTTGCTGAATACCACTGTCTTTTGACTCTTCCTTTGAGGATCTTTGGCTTACCAAGATCTATTTGAGTCCTGATTGGTCTCCTTAGATCTGCTTGCAGTACTACAGAGCTGGGAAAAAATAATTTTTCTTAATTTTTTTGACCTGTCAGATTTTGGTAAAGACTCAAGAGTCAATGCCAATTATCAATTCAATTTAATGTATTAGATTGCATAATGCAGCCATTCATACCAGTATTATACACCATCTATCTAATTAAAGAGAACATTTCAAGTTCTTGCGAAAAAACACATTTGATAGGCTAAATCATTGTGGTTTTTCTTTTATGTAGATAACACTGGAGAATTTTTGTCTTCTTGTTTATTATTACTATTTCTTGTTTTCTTTTCTTGCATGGAGTATCGCCTGTTTTGAATCTATTTTATTGTCAGCAAGGGGACAAATAACATTGAGATATGAGTACTGAAGGCTAATCCCTGCTGTGGTTAGGTTGCAAAAGCCAGGGTGTCAGTAGAGCTAACTAACCCTGAAAAAAAGAATTTCAGAGAGATGTTTCGCAAAGCGCTTGATGGTCATAGAATCATAGAATGGTTCATCAAGCATTCTTCATCGTGGAGATCTGGACTGGGTAGTAACACTGGGAAAAGGGAGAGCATTCTTCTTTTCTTCACATATGCAAGGAATTTCTAATGCTAGGCTTTGGCCTTAGTCATAGTATCTACCATTTATAAGTGTGTTACAAGGTGCTAAAGAAACAGGAAGATTGTAGGGTGGAGGGATGGGAAAGTGGAAACCAGCTGGTGGGATGGAATGCAGTGCTACGAAAGCAGGGGGAAATCTGGCAGCCTCATCTGTATTCTATCAAAGCATTTGATTTTGTAGAACATACTGATGTAACCTATCAGTGTAATTAGCAGTGACGCACCTTTTTCTTCCAAACTGAATGTGCGCCTTTTAGGTTTATTTCTAATGCTTGTTACTAGAGTTAATAGGTAAATGTTATTTAAAAAGATGACCCTAAAATGTAATTATTATTTCAAAGCTGTTTTAATCATGTTTATAAATGCTAAAATGTTATGAATTGAACAATTGAATGAATCATTCCATCATTGCATAATTAAGACTGACTAAAAGTGAAATTAGATTTTAATGGCCCTCTTCTTTTCCCATCGAGGCCAATGGCAAGAGCCCCATTGACGTCAGAAAGTGCAGGATTAGGCCTTAATATGATCTGCCTTTTTTGTGAGTAACCTCAGTATAAAATGCTCTGTCTTTTTTTTAAAGATAAATGTTTAGCTGACTGTTTAGTTGCTCATTCAAAGCTTGTAGATGGAAAAAATACTTCTGAGCTAACATAAATATTTTTCTGAAAATCTAGCAGATATTATCATTGCTTTTTCAACTTTGAAAAAGCAATGTCTGAGGTTTGTACATCTAACTATGTCACTAAATGTTACTAAAAACCTAACTCTGTGTAGAATAATTTAGTGGGAACAACATTAAAATTGCCTCGGTTTCTTTGAGATGCATGCATCTCTGATTTTGTTCCAGTGTCGCATGTTCCAGTAAAGCGTGGTTCCACTTCAGAACAACAAGCTGGACTCAGCCATTTTGGGCTCAGCTCAGCTCTTTAACTATTTGTGCGAGTTTGGATTCACAAAACTGGAAATCTCAGTAGACAATCAAAGAGATAGCCACATGAGGGTGAAATTTATCTCAGGGACATTAACAATATCAGCCCAAAGGACAGTAGTAAAGTATGGAACTGAGAAGAACAATGTGATTGCTGTTAGGGTTCACAGTCCTCCTGCCTTATAATACTTTCTTTGGCTATGAGTATGTGAATTGATTGATTATTTTATTTTTCAACGCCTGAAACAGAAAAGGCAAAAATAGTATTTTTTATTTAATGAGGTGAAAGAAAACAAATATGACATTTGTTTGATGCTGAGTTGCTTGTTTTGCTAATTATGAAAAGCAGAGAAAGGGAAGCTTCTGCTTTGTATCACTCCAAAGCTGAATTTCATACTCTCTTCTAATGATGAATCACTGCTTTTCACAACTAACTAAGCACAATCTTAGTGTGTGAGGATTTTATACAAAATTAATCAGATCAACTAGGAAGACTTGAGACAGAGCAAATGTTAAATGTTCTGTGTAGGTACTAAGTTTTTGTCTGAGAATGTAAAAAGTTTTGTTTAAAATTCTTGGCCTGACTCAGGTGGACTTTGAAGTTGTGTTTTCTGTATTTTGCTGGTTTCTTGAACTGTGGAATTAAGTGGGGAAAGCAATAGAAGAAACGATAGAAATCACCAGTTGCTTTTCTGACAGCTTTATGGAATGAAAATACCAACCAAACCCACTGACATGTTCCCAAATACTTACGGGATGGCTGTAACTGTTTTTTTTTCTAAAAGATGCTCTATTTGTCAGAAACTTTGTCTCATTTCTAAATACAATTAATTAACTCTTATGAATGTTATAATCTAAACATTGTAGCTACAGTGTAAGCAAAGAATCTTACGTGGATCAATAAGTATCTATTTATCAAAGTATAGTTTTGCAGTAGCTGATGTTAAAATAAGATGTTAATGTTCTTTGAAAGGCTTTATATCTGTGAGAGATTCCTTAAAATGAAAGAAGAAATAGTGGTGGGACATTTTTCCTGTGAAGTGGAATATAAGTGCATAAAATAGTTTGCGTCCTTGTGTTACTGAGATTAAATTTGAGATCAAAATGTGTGTTATAAAGAGCTCTTTCTTTCCAGATACTTACAATGAAAGGGCATTGCTATATGCATGATTTTGTAGCTATTATAGTGTACTACATTCAGTTTATTCGCTTCATAAAATACATTTTTTCTTATGGAACATTTTAAAATAGAAAATTCTTTGCAGCTGACTCTCACTGCTACTTCAGTGTTAATTCTAAACCTATATTTTTAGGCTTTAGCAGTGTAACCCAAGACATAAAAAAATGCATACCTGCAACAAAGCTTGTAGCAGAGTTGACACATACAACCTTTTTGTAAATGGTGACAGAGGTCTGTAACCCAGCTAGTAAATTCACAGAACAACTGGAATAAGAATGATTTGTTTCTTTTGTTATTCAGTGTGCATCTTATGGCAGATTGAAGAAAAAAATAGACACAAATCAAAATTAATCTTTTACAGTTCAGGATAAAAAAGAAAAGAAATCTGAAAGAGCAATCTAGTGTAATTGTAATCTAGTATTATTTTTTATTCTCTCCTCTATTTCTTTGGAATCAAAGTTTTTAAAACACTGGTGAAGGTATCCATACAAACTCTTAAACTTCGGTAATTTCTTTCATATGACTTTAACATGTTTTACATATTGTACATTTAATAATGAGCAAAGTAGGTAGGCCAATAATAAACTAGTACAATATAGACAAAAGAGAACACTGATTTAAGGTCATTGTGTCAAATGAAGCAAAATACTCTGTTTATATCATGTCAGGAATGGCCTTACAATTAGCACTAATTACTGAGAAAAAAATCAAAACAGCAGCTTTAGGGAAGGACACTTTTCAGTGCAAGATCAAGGCCATGTCTCTATAGAATAGCAAAGCTATTTAATTGCACTGAAGTGCTAATTGGATTTTGAGGTGCTTTCATGTGTTTCCCCCAATTAGCCAGTCATCCCTAACCAAATCCACCTAAGAAGAGATTATGAGTTTTAAAACTTTTGTCTGCATAGTTGCAACTGGGGGTACCTGTGTAAAAGCAGTAGTGCCTTCTTTTTATGTAAATTGAGGTCTTTCAGATCATGTTACTAGGCTTTCAGGGACGAATAGATAAGGAGCAAAGCAACCCCATACTATATGGTAAACAGTCATCTGGATATCCTGTCATGTAGGTATCAGTGCAAGAAAATAGAAAAGCTACAGCTAACCCCCTTTTTTGTTACTCCATTCATTGGTACATAGTGTTTAAAGATATTTTGATGCCTGAGGAAATTCATGTCTTCAGAGGCTTTGTCTGTGCTCTGCATTTCTCTTAATTAGACAGGATGATTTACTTGTAATATTTTTTTAGGGAAAATTTGCAGTCTTTTCCTAACTTTTTAAATAATTAAATTTGTATTTTTCATATTTGTAAAAATTACTCTAATGATTTTTTCACTAGCCTTAATTATGACTTTTAATTAACATAATTCACATTTATAAAAGCACAAAAAATCAAGATAGAGGTGACAATTGGTAAAACTCATTCAGTTTCAGAAAAGCTATCATTTTGTCAGTAGCTGAACTATGTCAAATGCTCATAAAATATAGTCCCTCTAGGCAAGGTGCGCATAAACTTTTCCTAACAAGATTTCTTCTGTGTCCTCAGGAGTCTTGCATCTTCCTCTTCCAGATGCTTAGACAACTTGCTCTCATCCAGTCAATCCAGTGAGATTTGGAGGAAGCAGAGGCTTTTTAGCCTGATGGAAGAGAGACATAAAACAGATTTCTCTAAACAGGGGCCTAGTGAAGCCCTAAATCAATACTTTTTTTTCAGTAACTCACTGAGCCTGAAAACTGACATCATGCATCCTTGAAGAACTCTCTATGAAATCCGATAAGAAATTGCTCGCAAAAGTCCTATTCAGATTTAAGAGCAAGAGGACTTTGTAAATCAGAGTCCACCCAGGTTACCAAGGTCTTGCCATGCATTGTGGTGGTGGGATTCATAACATGGCTGCTGTGCAAGTTACCCTACCAGAATTCCAAGTATTCACACTGTAAAGCCCTGCTTTTGAAGTCATGGTGTCCTGGCTGGTGCTGTCTTCCTCCCTATGTGTTACAGAGCACCTGTGATGAGTCCACTGGGTTTTGTACTTCCTTAGGATAAGTTTGTCTCTTCAGTTAATTAGTTAATTGTAGCAAACTCGGACCCTTTGTCTCTGCAGTGGAGTAATTGTGGGAAGGTAGGGTGAGGTGGTCAGTAGTCAGCAGCTGTAAGGTTAGATGTAGGACTTGGGTGCAAACCAACCGGGTGCCACAAGATCTGCATTTTGAGACTGTGCAGGAGGAACTAAAGATTCATGGAATCAGAAGAGTGAATAGGAAGCAGCATGATTCTGTGACTCTTGAATCAGAAGAAAACATTTGATTTTGGTGACAAGTGTCCTACTTACCTCAGAAGTTCATGCATTTTACATTAAAAATGCAATTCATATGAAACACGTGCTGATACAGTATAATATGGATGCAGAGTTTTTCCCTCTAACTATAGGATTTACTGTTGCTCTTGGTTACTTGGTAAACTATGGAGTTACTGTTGCTCTGATGGTTACTCGAAATCAAAGTAATCCCTCGAAAAAACACCCTTGACATGTACTCATGCTACACACTTGATGCTTTTTTGCAATTAAGGTCTTCCACCCAAGGCTCCCATAATTTAAAAAACATAAGCAGCAGTCCTATCATGCTGATTTCAAGATCTTTTTTTTCTCTTTCAAGACACTATATTCCTGGTTAGACATTTGAATATTTGGTTGACTTCAAGGGAACACGTAGTTCTCTTGAAACAATTTTCTATAAAATTTTTGAACTGAGTTTGAATTTGAGAAGCATTTATTGTTTTTCGAAACTGTTAACTTTGCCTTGTAAGACCTAGTTTCATTGTCTCTTGACTGTAAAAGACACCTGACAGAGACCAGCACTAGAATGAGTTGTGTAGGATTTGCGTGCAAAATACATACTTGAATGTGAAGTGTTCTTGAGTTGTAGTTGATTTTTATTGCTCTCAAAAAAAAAGCTACTATGCTAATGAAATGTGAGAATTTCAGGGCCCAAAATATATAGTTTCTTACCAGACTAGACCAGTAGGCTATTAAATCTTGCATCTAAGAATAACTAGGATCACATGCTTTACAGGAAGATAAAAAGGAAATAGCATGTCCATAGAGACATGTCTAATTCTAACTAATTCTAACCCCAGCCTGTTAGAAATCGAGCTATAGCATTTTCTAAGTTGTGACATGAGGAAGTTAAATGCTATACTGTAATGTTAATATAGTCCAATTGTTTATTCAGATATTTTAATCATACTTTTCTGATAATTACAGGTTTTATGTTTATAATGATAAGTAAATACTGCAACTGCTTTCTCTTTTGAAAGTACTTAGCGAAGTATTTAGAGTATGCACTGTAGCTTTGTAAATGGTATTGCTACTAAATTTACAATTTCAGGTCTTTTTATTGTATTTTATCAGCCTACAGTTGTTACCTTACATTAGCAGGAAAGTGGTTTAAGATTATAGGCTTAGTTTTAGTACATTGTTCATTTCTACTTGTAACAGTGCATTCAGTGCATTTATCTAATGTAATCTGAAAGTCTTCTAGCCTATAGATAAAACATACTTTAAATATATGCATATATAACTCTGACAGTATGAACTGTAGCCCTACAACATGCTGTATGGCTATATTTGTCCTTTTTAAAGATTAGAACTGTTACTTATCCAAGGATCAAGTATCAACAATATAGTAATTCCAGTATAAGCTTTAAAGCAAAAGCTTTTTTTTTCTTTCCAGTTGAATTATTCCTCTTTTTCATAAAAATTTTTTATATTGGCTTAGCTCTTGGCCTTTCCTAAACTGTGACTGGAACAATTAAAAATTTGTAATTTAGTGAGTTAAGATTATTTGTTAGATAACTTAGAAGAAGAACTGAAGCTCTCAGTATTAATAAGAGATTGTTTCAAATACAGCTGGGACAACAGACATACATTTTGTATTTAATGCTTATTCTGCTCTTTCGCATGTAAATAGTTAACTCTTTGTTATTACAGAATACATGCTTTGCACCACAGCTTTTATCTCTACTAATGTGTTGGAGTTTATTCACTGTTAGTCCCTGAGTTCAATGAGAAACTGGGTCCTTGTATGACCTTGGTCATTGGCATTTTCATCCTTCTTTGGTGTTCAAAACATATTTTTAAAGGAAACTTGAAAGCACCAGCTTAACTGAAGCTATAGTGTTTGGGAAAAATTCTTTCTAAAGTCTATGAAAAAAAAGTTAGCTCAATTTACATTAAAAGACTGAAGTGTTCCACTCCTTTATGCCTTTCTCTTTCTTAAGTGATCCAGTTTTTCACAGTGTCTATGTGAACATCATTACCATATTGCTCTCAACACTTGAGATCCTGCCAGGGTCTGAGCACAGTGAAGTACAATGGAGGATAAGGGTGCTTTGCAACTCATAGGAGCAGCCTTTTTTTGAAAGGCCCTGAGGATGAGTATCCACTTTTTTAAGTTCCATGAGGTCATGGTTCTTTTCAGTTTTTACTTCCCTATCCTATGTTGTGAAGGACTGGAAATGATTGAAAGTACAGGTCGTTCTAAGCATTCCTATATAGTTTTTTATTCTGATAAAATTAAAGTTGGCTGCTATCTTTTTTTCTTTCTTTTTGTTTTTAGATATAACTATTCTCAGTGTATTTTGAAGTGAATTGACTTTCAAGCAGTTCATATGACTCCTGAAAGGCATCTTCATAAGAGCAAGTATAGAGGGAATTTAGGAGTACTGATCTGAATATTATCTTCAGAAAAATAAGTTCACTTTCAATGAAAGGATAAGTTTGAAATAAATAAGGCACAGATGATACTCTAGCACTATGAGGCAAATATTTTGTTTAAAATAATAAATTACAGTTTTCCTACAAGTTGGAGCATTTTTCATAGAGAAGGGCTGTTGGTGACACTTTCTAAAGTGCTGCAACATTTTACTAATTTAAAAAAGTCTGCCTCGGATCGATTGCAACCTTATCAATAGGATAGTCTCATTCATCTCCTAAGCAGGCTGCTGTTGCATTGCACGCTAATAGCTTTCTGCTGCAGTTACTCCTTTTGGAAGATTCAGCAGTTAGTAATGCTTTCAAATGAGCTTTAGAGAAGGTGAAGCACTATTGGTAGCTTCCTTCAAGACAGTGCTTTTCACAGTTAAATTCCTGATTTGCAGATGTAACTTATGAAACCTTAAATTAAGGGAAAGTAAAGTGGGTTTTTAGGCATGATGAAGAAAAATATGGTAGATTTGTGGTAAGTAAAGTTTTCTATGCAATACTTAATATTCTCAATAGTGTATTTATTTCAAATAGTTGTCTTGGTTGTAGGTGATAAGTATTAGCACAGTCCGTAACTATGGCTGTTTGGCACTCTTCATTAGATAGCTGTTTTCAGTTTCTTACAATTTGTCCAAAGCTTTGGGCTTAATTTCTCCATAGGAGTTGTATGTTTCAGTTTAACCTTCTGAAAGATTTTTGTTCAAGCAGTTCAGCAGTTTTCAATAATTATATTAAGTTGTTTTGTCCATGTTAACCATTAATAAAATTATTTCATTGAGTAGCTGTCATGACTTTGAAATGACATGAAGTTTGAAGACAGGGTTGTACTGGTGTAATTACTCTCCATGTGCAAATTCATCCACATATGTCCACATTATAAACTTTAAAAAAAATCTGTCTGCATATATTCAGACAAGACTTTAATTTAGAGATTGGCAGTACTCTGTCTATAGAAGGTATTGTGTATCCCTTCACAGCTCTTCGTGTAAATTGTCTTGAAAGGGAGAACATTTTGGGGCACAAGACTTCACGGACTCTCTGCTGCTAATGGCAACTAGAAGGTAACCAACCAGTTACCCAGTGGGGGAAGTCAGAGAAGAAAATCTTTCCCATGTGCCTTGCACTCCCCCATCCAGCATTCTCCATCCTGGCAAGCCAAAAGGAAGTAAATTATTAGGAATGGGGAGGAAAGAGCAGAGAGTGTCAAAGTGAAGGTTAAGGGAGAAGGCATGCAAACAAATCCTGGAACGAGAGCCAAAAGTGGTTGCTGGAAACATTGGAGGAGGGTAAAATCAAAGGGAAAGGGAGAAATTAGAGCTACAAAGAAGGCGGAAGCAGTTTGAAGACTGAGGAGAAGAGGGCAGAAAGTGTTGGGAGATAAAAATGAGGAGCTGGTCAAAGGAACAGAGGACGTGAGCTAGAGACAACAAGAAAAGAGGGGGCATTGGGACAAATGAGTTTAGGCTCCCTAGGGCATATTCCTCCAGAATCCAGAGATTTTGTGTTAGCTGAGTCTCAAGAAGCAGAAACAGAATGTTGAGTGTTTGTACGTGTCCCATTGGTGGTATTTGAGGATTTTTTTATTTTATAGTTTTACAAATCTTATGAAAACTGTGTGGAAAAAAGGGTATTTGACATTAAGATTCAAAGTACTTATTAAGATCAAATGCACCAGCGAAGAAAATTTTGAATTATTAGTTCCCTCGTTATTTTTGTACATTGCACAATGGTTTTTAAATATGTGTTGCATAATGCTTTTTGTCTTCTCCCTTGAACAGGATTAATTGTGTACTGAGGACATATTGGGGTTGCAATGAGACTGTTGTCTGTAGTGCATCTGCTTCTTTTATTGCAGAAGTTGGAAAATATGTAGTGTATGAATTGGAGACTGTAGAAGTATAATGTCATGCTAAGGCAGATGAATGCTCTGCCAGAGAACTAAATTGCTGCATGCCCTCTGCCAGAGGGTTCTTGTGTGATGCTGGGCAAGCGATGTATCTAGACTTTTTATGGGCCCCTCTGTGTTCCAGTGTATTGACCTATTGTATTTAGGATGCGTAGGTGAAGTCAGGATGCTCACATGAGGTTTGGTGAAAACTTCTGTTTTCAGGCATTTCAACATTATTTGATGGTTTCACACAGTTTTGGCTTTAATCTGCATCTCACTTCTCCATGTCTACAGTCATGATGATAATACAGTTCTATCTAGTTCACATTACAGTTATGGACATACCATCAGATTTAAATTTTTGTAAAGAACAAAGATACAGTAGCAGTATCATCATATCCCTAGGTTTTAAGCCTAAAAGCATACTGTGTGCAAAAATAACGCTTAGTACATTTTGAGGTTAGTAAGAAATATTAAATAGATTCTTATCCAGTGGCAAGCAATTTCTTCTGCACATTCAGTGTGGCAGAGGTTTGCTGGAATCTCATGCTTATTTACCATTCTGTCACCATCACATGGAGGCATGAAGGATGAAATTAAGGTAAGCAGCTAACCTCAGCACTAGTTTTGCCTAACTTTTGTGTATTTGGATTTACACTGATCCCTAACACTCTGTGTTTGCATCTGGTTTCCCCCTCCTGCAAATATATAAGAATTTTAGTTTTTTAGCTAATTGAAGATAAATCTCAGATGTATTAAATTCTAGCAAATTTCATGAAAACATTATTTTAGGTAAAAGAGAGAAACACCAGTAGTTGCCACACTTTGCAAAATATCCAAAATGCCATACGTCAATTTTTCTTGGATGTCTAAAGATCCAGGTAAAAAAGAGCTACTATGAATGCTCTAATTATTACAGTGAATGCCATACTAGATGTCAGGGTACCTCATCCTCGGTCAGCGCTTCTTTTCTAGTTGAATTCTTCAGTCCTTGATGGCTTTTCCTTCCTAAATTGTTTCTCTGATACATAAAAAATCAGAGGTTTTCCTCTACAGTTTTAGTGTAATGAAATTAGAAAGTCAATCAGCAGCAACACAAATCCTTTGGAAACCAGGCTTCATTAATTCGTAAGATGATGTAGCTAGTCGTTTCATTTTGTATTTTAATTTTTTTTAATTAATGTGATTTTAAAATACTTTGGGAGAAATGCTGGTAACTTTTTCATAGTAATAGGTTGTGCTATTGCAAAAACTCGTTGTTCTGTTGTGCACAGTGTGACCTAAGGCCAGTAGATCCCATCATCACGCACATCCCATCTGCAGTGTAGGACTCTTAAAAATTGGGTCTGAAACCACCACCAAACTCTGTCCAGTCTCTCGCCATGTCTAACAGGATATTTTGTGCCTTGTTGCTTCTAAAACCAGTACCAACGATGAAGTTTCTGCACCCCTTACAGTGTCCTCAGTAGATGGGTGGATTCTGGGGCCATGTACTAGTGTATTTGTCACAGTATAATAGCAAAACAAAGAAACTTGCCATGTTTGAAAGCATTTATCTTTGTTTACTGAAACAGTTTATTGACTTTGTTACTGTGTGTGTAAGGTATGCCTTCACTTCTTGGGGTGATGCCTGCTATCATGACACTCATTCCCATTCACACTGAGCTGCACAAGAGCAGTCACTAATCTGCAGTGTTACTGCACTATTTATCACAGCACCATGAATGGCTGTAAAATCACTAGCAGCAAACTGTGGAATCCACTTATACAAGGCCCTGTTTAAAAGCAGAACAAAAAGGTCACTGAGGTCCTTGCCCTTCAGCGCTCGTACTCCATGTACAAAACTGAAAATGAGAGGTAAATAAAATTAAACCAGAAAATACAAAGAATCAATGAGGCAATCCTGGTCAACGTGAAAGACACCAGTCTTGGCATACCAGTGGTATGACACTGATGGTAATTTTTGAGAATCTATGATACTTAGCATGCTTAAACTAGCAAAAGTTACTAGAGGCTGAAGGGTAAGAGATTAGAAAAGAAGTCTGACATTTTTATTGCTTAGGTCACGTGTAGCTTCTGTAGGCTGGCGTATATTTAAAGTCATTGGAGAATGTTTTTTCCGAAGGAGCTGTTCCTGAGTGATTGTGTGTATGGTACAGAGCATGCTATACTAGATCTTTTATTAACTGTGATGCCTTTCCAGCAGAATTCTGAAAGTTTCCTGTGTGTCCTTTAAACTGTCTCTGATTTTTTAGGTTTCTTGGCCACTCGTATTCTTCGTCAGGACTTTTCAGCATGTTTAGTTTAGACACCATTATTTCTTTTAAACAATGGAAGAAGTACATGCTAATCCTTATGCTTTAAAATATTTAAGTCATCCAGTTCCAGTCTGTCTTAAAATTTCATCTTTTTCTGGTAAAAAATCTTTTTGGTTTCAGTAGGCAACGGGAATACTGAAGAGATATAAACAGCTTCAGAACTCTTCCCTGTAATGAAACCTTAATTACTGATGTAATTAATAAATTATTTTTCAAATCTGAGTGTGCCTGAATGTATGGAAATGTATACTGAATATAAGAAATCCATCTTACGTGAAATCTTTCTTGCGTGATTGTTCAAAAAACATTCATTAAAAAGAAGATAATGGCTTTTTTTGTTCTCAAAGAACATGAAAGGAATATAATGCTTAGGAAGGAGGAAAGATACAAAGCTGATAACCTTAGTCTCATTACTAGAGAAGATAGTGTGTGAAATTGAAAGCAAAATGAGATAAAATTGGTAAGTGAATCTTAAAATCAAACAGAAACATGAATTAGACATACACTTTTTTTAGGACAGAAAAAGAAATTGAGAAAAGCATGTGAGAGAGTCTGGATAATTTTCTGGAATATCCTGTCAGTACACGTAATAATAAAAATGCATACCTGTGTAATTCATCCAACTTTAATCTTGGTTTTCGTATTAATTTTTTATTTTAGAATTTTGGAAACCATTGTAAATAGTGGAGGTGCCTTGCAAAAACAATTGCTATTTACTTTCTTGTGTAAAAAGATAACATCTACCTTGTGAGCTATCAGAATTGTTGAAAATATAGATGAAAGCCGTAGCAAAAGTGTGTTGCTGGACTTAGAAAACAGGATTGTGAGGAGTTAGAATTCTCAAACACATTGCCCAGAGCCAGCAATGCAACTTGCTTTATGCCAGTAACCTCTGACTTCATGCGTGGGTAGTATGATATGCTAGCAGTGTCATCTGTGTGCTTCTTGCTGCAAGGCAAAGGTCTTGTTGGCTTCCTTTGCTGTTAAATATGACCTCAAAAACAGTCAGTTCTTCAAATTATTTATGTCTTTTCTACACAGAAAGGGCAACAGTTTTGAACCATTATTATAATTCAAATTTTGCCTGTATTAATGTATACATCTGGAATTACAGACAGCATGTAAATCAACTGGCATGACTTTATTTACATATGATTATTGTCACAGATAATGACTCATGAATCACTACTGTGCCTGAAATATAGCTTCCAATTACTCATTACTAACATTCTAATTATTTTTCAAGTGTTCTGTGTATTCACATCTCTACATACAAAATTATGTATTTCTAAACTGTAAAGCTACCTATAAATACATAAGCTCCTTGGCACTATCCAAGGATTGTACATCTAGGAAGTACTAAGCATCTTAGATTAAATATATTTCTAGCATGACCAAAATGAAGGTGAGGGGCATATGTATATAAGTGTGTGTGCACATGTGTGTCTATGAATGCATAAACATATATACATAAAAATTATCAAAATAGTAGTTCTGTGTTTGTCAGAGGTTGATGGTGATAATTTCTCTTGACAAACATTTTACTATATCTCAAAAGTAGGGAAATGGGAAACTTTTATGGCAATTATCTTTAAACTGTCTTAGAGCCTTCTAATGGTTTTATACCAATTAACAGCTTCAGCCATATCACCTCAGAATAGCTGATGAACTTTTTTAAATGAGCAGATTTACATGTCTTTATACAGACATGCTACATTCTGGAAGGTGTGTGTATTCTGGAAGTTAATTAAAATTTTCACATTAAATTCTCAAAATTATGCTTTCTTAGTTTATCAAACTTGATCAAATACTTCATGCCAGTGAGTGTTAGCTACCACCCTATGCGACAAGATGCAAAGTGGGTCTTGAGATACGGTGTAGGTGCAGCCCTGTGGTGAGTGGTAGGAAGTTATGTCACAGTTGGTGGGCATGCAGCAGCATTAGTTATACTAATGTTATCTGTTGAGTTTCCTTATGTATACCTGCTTTTTTCTTTTTTTTTCTCTTTTTTTTTTTTTTCCCCCCCTGGCTCAGGAAGGCCTTTAAGAGGAAAGAAAGGGAAGAATGAACACATGCAATGTGTGCTCCTATGTGAACATAGGAGGAGCAAAAATCATGGGATAGTATTGGTAACAGTAACTTGAATATTTAAATTATTTTAGGATATGGAGGATCTATTTCTGTGTACTTTACCACAGAGCCCTTGTTTACTCTGGGCTAAAATGGCCAAGTTATTTAAAACTGAATATACATCCTTTACAAGCTGAGATTTTATGAGACATGAATTATGAGTTCAAATATAATTAATTATTCATAAAATATAATTCAGACGTGAATTATATTTTATGAGACAAGAATACCACTCTTTTATGCATGTCTTCAAAGTTACTGAGAAGAAATCTCAGACCTGTTGTTTAGTTATTATGGTCTTGTGTTCCACTTAATATTTGTATATTACAGTGTATTAGTTTTAGAAAACAATTTACTTTCTCAGTGGCACAACCAATGAAGCATGATTTCCTATGGATTTGTATTTGTGAGTTGATCTCAAGTTGATCCACTGAAGTCTAAAAGCAAAGGATGAGCTCACACTGCAGCTGTTTCTTCCACGTGAATGTTGATGGGTCCTCAGAAAACAGTTCTCAAAAACCCCGTAAGAAGTTTGAAACTCCGCCTCTGTCAGACTTGGTTGGAGTCGAGCAATGAGTCATGTTCAAATGGAGCATTGGGGTTTGCAGGTTTTGTTGGTTTGTGGTGATCGGGAGAAGGCAAACTTTGGCACACAGACACACACAGCACTGAGTGCTTGGCTTACCATCCATTTCCTTAAGGCACAAGGCCAAAGACCCCGTTGCTGGCAGGTCTTATCTCAGTCCTGTTGGGCCAAGTGACCATGCTGACAGTGTATGTTGGTGCATGGTCCACTGTAGGGAATTATGAAGCCTGGAATTTACCACGGTAGATTTCCTGCAGTGATATGACTAAATATGGAAAGTAATATGTCATGGCAGGCTTCAAATGCTGTAGTCTATTCTGTCCTAGTAAATGAATTCTGTAGTCAGCTCTGCAAATCAATTTACTTCTAGTTTTCAAAGATTCAGTTTTGGAACTGAGTGAAATTTAGTGTCATTTACATTGTGATACACAGCTATTAAAAAGAAAGAATAAGTGTTGAAAGAGCTGAAATTAAAGATCCTTTAAAAAAAACCCAGCATTGAAACATTCAGGAAAAATGCAGGTTATTGTATTTGATTTGTTTTTTATGTTGGATTGTAAGAATATAAAACAGATGGCAGAAAAGGCCGTTACTCACTGTGATACTCCTTAAATTTTCTTCTAGTAAATTCTAGGTTCATTGTTTTTTCTGTGCTAATCATTTTGTTTCTGAAATAAGTATTTCACTAGCATATCATGAGATGTGTAGTGCAAATTGATCACAGATTATAAGTAAATTCAAAATCCGATGCTAATATACTATTGTACATAATTTTGTTTGTGGCTAAATTTTATAGATAGAAATATTTTTAAAACCTTATTTTTGGTAAAATACTGAGTTGTTGTAGATGAGATTGGTGGTTGTATTTTATCATTTAGCTTTTTTGATTCTCAAAATAAATAAAGCAGATGTCTCAAATCATAACATACTGTGTTAATACACTTTAGGGCTTTTCTATGTAGTGATGAACTGGTGTAGATAAACATGAATGTGAGAAGTGTTACTCAAATTAAATTCATCTGCTGCTGCTGCTGGCATAAACCAAGGGCAGAAAAAGAGAAATAAAATCACGTTCGGTATAGTGTTGGGTTATATATATTTCACTTCTATACTTGGAGTTTAACTTTGCAGATCTCTTGCTATAAGTAGTCGCACTGAAGTATAGTATGTTCACTGTACAAAAGATGTGTTTATATGCATTTATATAAAGTAACTGTAGTTTGGGTAGTTACTTAGATGTGGAATCTCTGCATGCATTATTTGTGTTTACAATCATTAACTTAATTGTAAATTTGTACTTCTTTTTGAAGAGTAGATAAAAGTATAGAGGGAGACTGCAGTTACCACGCGAAGTTACCTTGTCCCTTAATATCCTGTACTTTCATTATCAATTGCACCTTGTGTGAACACTAGAAAGAAATAACATACATGGCCTGATAGCTAGATAGCTCTCTGTTTAAGAGGACTGGCATTTTAGCCTGGTGTGTTTTGGTTGGATAAACAATGGCATAAATAAACTGAAAATTAACTAACTGATTTTTTTTAATCCACATTTTGATAGACTTTTTTAAAAATAAACATAGAATCATAGAATGGTTTGGGTTGGAAGGGACCTTAAATATAATCTAGTTCCAAACCCCCTGCCATGGGCAGGGACACCTTCCACTAGACCAGATTGCTCAAAGCATAATAATTAACTTATAAGAACTGTTGTGAATTGCTAAATAAGGACTGCAACTGCAAAATCTTACTGAGATTAAACATCTTATTTAGTGCATACTAAGTAAACTTCAGATAAACAGATTTTCTTTGATCTCTGTGAGGACAAATCAAGCAATAGAACAACAAATAGTGACATAATACTGAAACAGCATGAAAAGTATAATTGTTGATCAATAAAACAACAACATGCTGTGAAAATTATATTAGAAATAGCAGTAAAGAGCTTCTGACTAGACTCTTTCACTAGATAGTTCTAATTCTTTTAATATATATATATTTAAATTCAAAACTAATAAATAAAAATGTTTAGAAAGATCTTGCAAAGTCAGTACCAGTTTCAACAGTTCTCTTTTCCTTATGAGCATTAACACTTTTTTTTTTGTAATTTGAGACATTGCAAGAAGAACAGAACATGAAAAAGACCATAAGCTTATTTTACTTTGCTGGAAGGGCATTCTTTTTCCTCAGTAACATGGAGGTTCCTCTGCAACTGGATTTCAAGATGAGGAGTTGAGCCATAGGGGTTTAGAAATAGCTCACCTCCCTGACATCTGTTTCCTCAAACCTACAGAAATCTTATAAGTTAATGCTCTCTGTCATTAGCCTACCCACTATCTTTTTCTATGTCTATAGTGTGTATGAGTCTCTAGGAAGAGTCAGAGCTATATGGGGAGAGGACCAAGTAAGATGGCATGTGACATATATTGATTCCAGCTGTCTCTTTACCACTCTGTGTTCAAGGCTTGCGTGGATTCCACTTTAATAAATATTCACCACTTTTCTTAGGAATAGAAGGGGAAGGTGTGCACAGTCAACACTGAAGTCCAGAAATATTTCTTCAAAAGTGTGGGAGTACTTCTAATGATAGCGCTACACAGAGTTCAATATAACATTAATTATTCTTGTGCTACTTAATGCCCACAGGTATTTCAGATGCACAGTGAGAACAACTGTAAAAATACCAGGAAGTCTTTAAATTATACAGGTTAAAAAGTGAAACATATGGCTGTTTCCTAGAAGATAAGTTACTCATAGTATAACATATGGGTGTCTGTGTGGAAAGGATTGCACTGCTAGTGCTGTAGAGATTAAACTAATATATCACTCCTAAGGAGGTACAAAAATGTGTCTTAGTCACTTGCTGATTATCAGTGTTGGTAATGGAAGCTTTTGTTTTGTTTATTTTTTTTAAAGCTGCAGGGTAGATAGAGCAATTATTTGTAAAGGCATATATTATAAAATTGTAAAATATAGCTATAGGGTATTGGGATCGATTCATGAGCTGAATCAAATTCAACTTACTGCACTTCTGTTAGTGTGTACTTACCGTACTCTGCATCAAAAAAACCCAAAATCTGTTTATATTCATTAAAAAAGCAGTGATTCATACTATAGTGATTCAGTTATCTTCCACAGCTGTGTTTCTTAAGCCTCTCCTGGTGTTCTTTCATTTATTCTGTCCTTTCATTGGGAAGGAAAGGGCAGATTCAGTGGGACATTTGTGTGCTACATGATTTACCTACCTGGCAAACAACCAATCTTTCTCATGTGATGTTTACCTTATTTATTTGCTTCCTTGTTCAGATTAAACTTATCTTTCTTGCTATTTTCTGTTGGTAACATTTGGAGCAGGAAGGTTTTCCTCTGTATGAACTTGAGTGATTAGGAGAAAATATCCAGACTGCTCTGATGTCACACTGTGTCAGGAACCTGAGCACTTCCTGGCAGTGTCTCGTCTAGCATTAGAGTCAGTTTTGAAGGCTAAAATTTGTGTTGTTATATGTTTGTTCCATGATGCACCCTAGGTGCTTCAGAAAGATATGGTAGTCAGGTACAGCACATCCTTACTTATGCCTAGGTTGGATATTCTCCAGCATAAACACTTGGCTGTGTGATTAGTTTGCAGCTGGGCTGATTCATATATTATTCACATTTCTGCCTACTTTTCTTTTCAGCAGTCAGGGATGTTAGTGACAGTGGCTAAATCAAGCTTGCTGGCAGAACCTTTTATCCAAAGATCTCTATCAGATCTTTTGTTAGCCATGTTAAGTTTTCTAGTGATGGAAATCATCCTAAAGTAAAGCAATCTTGGGAAGAAACATTAATAAGATTTTCCTGAAGGTGTGCTTGAAGGTATTTTTGCAGGTGAGGCTAATAAAAAGTAATGATATTACAGACTGATGGTGTTGATGTCTGTGCCCAGTACAGAACACCTAAGTGCCAAGCATGTGTACTGCGTGTTTCTTTTTTCCTTTTTTTTAACCTGTGTAAATGGATTATGTATTCATCTGAGGTGTATATCTGCAGCAACCTTCTAAATAATACCTACCGTTACCAATTAAAGAAAAAAATATGCTTTGTGGCATGCTAGCGAAATGCTAGTTGTGCGAGACTTGCTTTCAGTACTAGTTTTGCAGTAGTTCATGCAAAGTCTACACGATGATCAATGACAACGTGATATGTAGCAATATCTGTAATAAAAGAAAAACTTATTTACTAAAAAAAGGGTAAAAATATGCTGAGAAAATTTTGAGTTTGATGTGATTAAAGCTCTGTAAATGACATTAATGTGAGATACAGGGTGAAAAACAATTTTATGAAAGAATCTTAAATTAGGTAGTTCTAAGTAAGCACATTTGCTCCTTTTATGAAAACCCTATCTTAGATGAAGTATAAACCTGCAAACTTTTGTTACACATTGGTTCGTATGCATCACTAGCAAGTATCATGTTTTAATAATGTGGATTTTGTAAAAACAAAATAAAATTAATTACAAAAATAATACTTTAAAAGTATGGCATAACTATTGCATGACCCTTCCCTATGTTATGACTATTTACAAATAACAGCAATTATCATAGAAAATATGTAAATAATTGTTCAAGTTGCTTATGTTTGTCTTCCATTTTTAGTCAGACAGCATGAGATTCATCTCACCTTGTGTTAGTCATGATTCTAAGCCATCTGTACCTCTTCAGCTGACAAGGAGTGAGACCAGTGTCCCCAGGATGATTCATCTGTTTCAGGCATCACCAGAAATACACCTCCACTGGGCTGAGTACAGAGTACTTAGTTAGAAGAACAGCAAAGATGAGACTTCTAACTTTCTATGGCTAAAATAAGATGAGATTAATCCTTCTTTAATTTCATTTTAGATTTATTACTGTACCTTTAAAGAGAGAATGCAGCTTTATGTTGGCAAACAGTTCACATTTAAGTGTGAAAAAAACCTGGTGATATCATAAGCAAATATAGTCCTATCTTTCATACTTAGTAATATCAGTGGCATTTAACATTAACCTTAACCATGCAGTTAGTTGCCTCATAATTTGAAAGCATCTTACCAAAGAATACCGTAATTGGCAAAGAATACCAGCACGATGTAGTGGAGACAAAGTAGCTTAATGAAAAAGCACTTAAAATACCCAGCCCCTTTTTAAACACTTTTTTAAAAATTGCAGATATATTTTTGTATATCCTAGTAAATTATCAAATCAACATGTTGTCGTGGTTTAAGCACAGACTGCTT
>NW_010107896.1:0-83987 GCF_000699245.1 Pterocles gutturalis
CTTCTTTTGGAATGCAAATGCAGAATCATTCATCTGCTACTGACAAAACAAAGGCATCATAATCAGATGTAGAATTTGTACCACTATTTTTTTCCTAAGAATGGCAATTAAACTCAAAGCATTCTCAAAGTTAAGATCAAACACCAGCAGATTTTGTGCATCCTGAAATAGCACTTCATTCCTCAAATAAAGAAGGTATGGGTGGTACAGCTGAATGTACAGAGCTGAGCAGACTGGGAAGAAAATTTAGTCTTTCAGACTGGTGCTCTGGAAAGGCCACAGAGATGTAGTTGCTCAGGTAGTTTCTCTGTGTGTTACATTAAGCACAAAGGAACAACAGTTCCAGGTAACAGTCACGTACACAGCCGTTCAGAAAGAGTATTTTTTTGACAGAAAATCAGGCTAGCTCTTATGTATTTCAAACACCAAACAAACAGATCTAAATAAACAAAATAACAACAGCAACAGAAAGATACAGTCTTAAGTTAGTTGCACTATAAGAACCAAAATGCTTGTGAACATTAACTCTTATCAGACACATCAAAACCATGCATCTGATGGTTCAGCTCCACAGGGCTTGCTAGCTGTTCGGCAGGTCAGTGCCAGGAGGCACTGCAGCAATCAGTCACATCCTGTACTCTTGTGTGCTCCCAGGACATTTTCTGAGCACTAGTCTGAACATGCAGCAAGCAAGACAGTGTCAGAGCATGATAAGGCTACTGCGTTACTCACGCACAGGATTAGCCTGCTGCTGAGAGCTTTCATCTAGATCATAACTCAGAAAATGGGTTGTGTTAGTTCAGCTGGCACTATGAGCTCAGGACTCACTGCCCAAAGGCATCCAGTCTCTCAAAAATTTAACAATCTGTGTGTCAACTGCTGTATCTCCCCAAGTGGCCTAAATCTCAGCTGAAGGGGCTATCTGTGACTGGACCAATGAAGTTCCACGACATTTACACCTATTTCTGTGCTGAGAGTGACAACAAATTAGTAGAAATTGTGTGAGTAATTTTTAACCAAGAATTGTGATGAGGCTGAAAGTTGTTTTGGATCACTTATCCCAGGTTTCAGTTTAATGAGCCAGCCTGCTTCCATCGCTAAAATATAACTCTTTTTTAGCTTGGTACTTTCCCTTGACGGAACTGTGCTCCAGCAGTGGATAGATCAGGCATCTAGCCAAATTCTGCTTGTCTCCTCCAAAAACTCATTATCAGTGACTATTGGATATGTGTGAAGAATGAGCCATTGGCTGTTTAAATTTTGGCCCTTGTTCAGGTTAGGATGGGATTTCCAAAAGTGTATGCCTTAACTCTACTTGCCTTTAAGAAAATGGCAATTCTATCACATAAGTCAGTAAGAGGCGAACTAGATTGACACAGTCTCCTTTTGGATATCCTACCATAGGAACAGGCCAAAGGATAATTTTAAATAGAATGAAAATTGCAGTCCTGATAGTTCCCTCAGAATTCAAGCTAAATTTTTAGAATGTTTGGGGAAGTGATAATAGTAAGTTATTTCTCAAAAGCCTTCCTGTGTTTTGTGTTTCTCTACATTACCCAGATGACAGCTGAGAGAGGTACTGAGATCATGATGCTCCTGATCTAAATGTGACCAAACTTTATAGCAGAAAACTCAACAGGGCTGTGAAACATGTGGCTGCAAAAGCCAACCTGTGATGGAAAATCAAAACCTACTTTTCCAACAGAAGGTAACCTTGATTGTTAAGAAAAGGTCTCCTTGAACTTCCATATATTTTCAATTTCAGAAGAAGGGATGATAGAATAAATTGGATTTGATGGGACATCAGGAGGTCATCCTTCCCAACCTTCTGCTCAAAACAGTGTCAGCTAAGAAGTCTGAGCAGTCTGTCCAGGACCTTAGCCAGTCTGGTCTTGAAAACCTCAAAGGATTTGATGTGAACACTCTAAAAATTAATCTGACTAATTCTGAACTCTGTGACAATGGCCGAGTGTCAATACAAATATCCTATGAGTTTTTAAATACTGACTGGTTCTGCTGCTATACTTCAGATAAGCCTTTTCCTCATGACACATGGCTGGCCGTCTACTGAACAATCTTACTCTGGCAGCTTCTTCTCCCATCCTCCCCTTTCCATGCAGAAGGCCAGACGTGTTGGAAGCCTGGGAGGTTAGTTGTCTCAGAAATGTGAAGGAGAGATTCTCCCTCTTTGATTTTACTGTTGCTCTTCTGCCCAGACTTTTGATCCAAAATTAAAAGCAATTAATTACTCTTATTTTAGTAAAGAACTATTTATCTATCACTCAGTTTGTTTAAAAAAGATACGTGCTAATAATGTATTGCCACCACTGAGTATAGTCTAAATGGTCATAAAGGGGCAGAGAGGGTCTGGTATTAATTACAATGGAGCATAAGCAAGGTGTGTCTGTAGCAAGGGACATCTTGGAGTCTTTTTCAATTCTTAAACGTGCACAGGAGGTTACCATTTTGCAGCAAGCATCACAGAGCAAAGCTGGAAGAATACTTGCCTTTGTAGCCATGCTGCATGATCCGGGCTATGCCCAAGATCGTGTAAGATGTGGCTATGTCTTCCTCTCTCCTTGCCTTGCTGAGATGGCTCAGACCTAAACCTTTTCTAAGGGACTTGAGGGCTGAGGCTTAGTGCTGTCTCAGGGCTTCCCTCCTCCTTTTTCTCCATCAGGAATAACTGCATATAACAAGAAAAGGATAGAAAACTGCCCACCATCTCACACAAAGCTTCCTCAGCTTCTTATCACTTCTTTTCCAAAGCAGCTCATCTGTAGTGGGCGAAGAGGTACTAATGAAAGTCTCAGCACAGTTATCAACATGCTGCCTTAGATGGGGGAGAGAAAAGCAACACCCCTGGAGACAGGCAGGGTTATGGTTGGGGTGGCACATGCTTCTTCCACTTGGCTGCTCATTGGCCCCAAAGAGGACAGTGCTTTCTCTTTATAGAAGTAAACAAGTGAAGTCCAGTCTCCATGCCCACTAGGAAAACAAGTGCTTAAGTAAACTAGCTAACAGGACAGACATGGTTTAAAATCCCAGACCGAAAAAAGAACATTTATTCATTTAAGTTAGGCAGTCAATGTAGCGCCCTGACGGCATATCCATTTTACACGTGTCTGTATGCCTTGTTTGGAAGTCATTGTCAGTGTATGTAGGTTATTTTATCAGTTGGGAAAAAAAAAAAAAAAAAGTGACCTTTCTCTTAGTGTTTTTCAGGAGTTATGTAAATTACCTTCAAGAAAAGTAATGTGTGTAGAGGGATTTCTTTGCAGTTGTAAGCAGTTTGAAGTACCTTGTGTAACTTCCTTTTTGTTAGTTCAAGAAATTTCAGTCTTGTCCTAAATTCTGTCTAATTTGAACTATAAAACAGTTAACGCTTTTTCAATTATGCTGTTTAGTTAAAAAAAAAAGTCACTGTGATGTGAGTAAAGCAGTTGTACAAAGGAAGTACTCTGGGGCACAGATGTAAGAAACAGCCACCAATTAATAAAGGAGCACTCTTAAAAACTGTGAAATATGACTATTTTTAACACTGTATTAAAAAAGAATTTGTGTACTTTATTCTGCTATCTTCACAGCCTTCTGCTGATCTCAGTAATGTAATCAGCCTAACAATAGAAACGTTGACAATTTTTCATTACTCTTAAATTTTTTTTTAAATCTTGTGAAATTTTGATTGCTTTCTCAAAATAGATATCCTCATCAAAGTGAAAATGAGGTCAAACTACAGTTCACTGACACCAGCAGCACTTCTGCAATAGGTCTGAGCAAAATACAGGCGTTTGTAGCCAGCGTGGTGATGGTTGTCTCACTGACAATGGGAGATGAAATTTCCGAAAACTTAAGTATGCAAATTTGACAACAACATGACAAGACAGGTTTTGGCTATGAAAAACTGAGTGTAATGAATTTGGTTCTGTTAGGGGTGATGTAGAACTGTGTGTTTAATATCTCATGTAAGCAGAAATTAAAACAGCTCGTCAACCTCTGCTACTGGGGTGAGTACTACTGGGATCTCCATAATGATGGAATGAGAAATTAAGTCCAGTTTCAGAAAGGTATTAGATAGACATGCAGCTCTCATGGAAATGTAAATATACTAGCTATCCAAACAGGATGAAATACCTAATATCTCTGCAGGTCTGCACTGAATACCCACATCCAATTGGAAACTCACAGGGAAGCTTGGTGGCTTTGTGTCCAGGAGCTAACTTCTTTCTAACCTCCACTATTTCCAGTCATCCATGATGCGTAACACAATGCGTGTAGATTTGCCAGGGCAATACACTCCAAGAAATGTCCCTTATACAAATGATCTGGACAGAATGAGGGATTGGCTCACTAGAGGAATATTTCTAAATTTATTTTCAGTCAGGAGAAAATAGAAGTGGCATCAGGAAGCTTATTCTAAAACACCTCAGCCACTACCCTAAGGATTCAACCACATAATTTGAAACTAATGAAGCAAGACTAAATCTTAGGCAAATGTGATCTAAGGACATGGCACCAGCTGAAATAAGTGTAATGTAAAACAGTCAAAAGAAAAGAGAAACTAATAACCATCCTGCATGCAAAAGACAGATGCTAAAAAAATTGATCATCCTTTCAAGCTAATAACCTCTCCATCTCCACAAGCATACAGCTGCTGATGTAAAATAAAAGACTTTTATCCCCCCAAAATTAATAAGACAGTATAAATAAAAGCATATAGACCATTCATAAACATTCTGTTGGCAACAGAACACATTGGAGCTGCCTTTGCTGACAGCTGCATTAACAGCCGCAGTTGGGCTGCTGTGGAGGAGGGGTGTCCTTTAGCCGTGTGTTCTGCTTGCTGGCAGCAATGGCGGGATCCGTCTCCAGACTTTCTGACATTTTGTCACAGATGATATCCACGAGTCGCTCAAATGTCTGCTTGACGTTAACGTTGTCCTTGGCACTTGTTTCAAAAAATTCAAATCCTAAGAAAATAAACAACATGTTTATGTTCAATGCATATACAAACTTCTCTTGGGCAAGAAAGAGTGGAGAGACACTCAGAAAGCAAACGTGAGACCACACATATAAGAGAGTGATATTGGAAGAGCAGTTAAAACACAATCAGAGTAAGCACAATAGTGCTATTTGCTTTACACCAAGACAGATAAAATCAGGACTGGCCCAAATACATTCCCTTAGACAAATTCTACTTTAAGCCAGTTTAATCTAAAATTTGACAGCAGCTTGAGAGTATTATTATTTTAGAAATGCCCTTACATCCAGCCATTGGGAAGGAATGCTGCATCTCTAACTATTATGTTCATCTGAGCATTATTAATCTGGAAATAGCCACTTTCATCATGTCATTAACCTGGTGCCAAAACAGACAACTGCGTTTGGAAATAACCAGGTAAAAAAACCAAACAGGACAAGAAAAGATTTCTGCAATTTGGTATCTTCTTAAGTTAGAAGTGAATCTGTGGGACCAAAGAGACTCCAAACCCCACAAACCAAACTAATGAAAAATACACAAATGCACATAAGGAAGAAAACTTCCTTAATTAATTTACATAGAAGGACTTTTATCTATCCATTCCCAATCACTACCTCAAAGGCAAAAATAAGAGCTATCTTTAACCCAGAAGAGACACTGGAAGCCTTTATGGAGCAGAGCCAACTTTCCTAAGCTCTCTTCTCTTCCCCCATTTGTCCCATGTCTCATCTCCCACGTCTGCCTCCTGCATCTGGGACAGGTTTGCAACGTACTGGTCAGCCTGCAATCCAGCAGGCTTCTGCCAGTGCTGGGTCATCACATGTTCTTGCTTCCTTTGCAATGCTTCAGTCTTTTTAAATTGCTTTGTCTTCTAAGCCTTTCCCCCCAAGCTCCACCTTGTCCCACAGTTACCACATTGCTCACCTGAGGGTTCCCTGAAAATTTAAAACTTTCTCCTACTTCTGTTTTTCCACTACCTAGGGGTTCAGTATTAAAACAATTTACAAGACACATAATCCACTGGTAATTTTATAGAAGCGATTTAGCCTTTGCACAACTATTTTGATTCTTTTTGAATAGCTGAATAACAATGTGCAGTTACCATCATGTATAATTATGAGAAAAATCCCAGTAAGAAAATGTCAATCACCTGAAGCTCTTGACAGAAGAGCAGAAAGCAGGTGGCTTTTTTTTTTTTTTTTTTTTTTTTTAATTTAATGTTGTGTGTGGTTTCTAGTGAATGGGCTAATCTATTTCAAAAGGCCACTTGAAATTTAAATGTAACTACTTTGATCACATTAGTAATACATATTCAATGTGCCATCTAAACAGGATGTAATGCACACATTCAGTCTTACAACTGCTTACTATGTAGCTTTTGCATGTTTGAGTACTAGCCTAGAATTACAGCACATAATTATATTTAGCTTGGCATGATATCCCCACATGCACTAATAATCAATGCAAAACATTAACTGTTTTTAATTTACATAAGGTGCCTTGTGCTGAAATGTCACAAAGGGGAAATTGTTTAAATGCATAGGAGCTAAACACAGGCAAAAGTTAGTGTTCATAGGTAATTTAGATAATAAGAGGTATCTATATTGTACAGGGATTTGGTCATACAACTTCTATTAACATCAGTAAGAAGCATAAGGATAACCTCACAGGTATGAGTATACATTGCCATGAAAACTTTTCCTTTCCACATTTATCTGGAAAGCAGGAAAACTGTGTATAATAAAAGACTGTCTACAGAAATCATATACTGGGAAGAGGTTTGAATCTACATGGCATTGTTTTAGTTTAGCTTGGCTTACATATCTCCTTTGTTCGAAACTAGGAGGAAAATGGGGAAAGCCAGTGTAGCCTCACTTCCTGGTGGCTTCAGCCCTCCTGCAGAGCTTCATGTAGGAGAAGACTGTTCAGATTGCTTGGGGAGTGCTTTGGGGGAGGAAGGTCCTTCACATTTTCGGTGCTCTGCATTGAAACCTGGCTGCAGCTCTACCACAGCAACACAGTCAGATCCTCCCACAACTGTGAGTGTCTGCTGTATAGAGAGAAAAGCAGCCATTCCAAAGAGAAACAAGCAAAACCAGAGGGCAGAAGGATTGAGGGACAAGAGGTTGCCTGAGAAATGGCACAGCAAAGCCTTGGAGAAGACAACAGAAAGAAGAATGAATCTTGAGGACATTTATCAGGGGAGCAGTTTTTACACACAAGAAGACAGAATAACTGGCATGTGACATGATTGTGAAATGGCAGATCTGACAGGTAGGTAAGAGATGTGGGCAGAGAAAAGGAGAAAGGGAAAGGAAAACAGTCACAAAGAAGAGAGGAGACCCATGTCAGGAAATACTGTAACATGGACAGGATCAAGAACGGATTCATACATAGGTAAGACACTTGTAGATGGTCTGTGGAAACTGTTCTTACAGTTGTGGAAATGGTCACACAGTAAAGTCTTTCGAAGCCACTTGAGACAGTCAAGAGATACTTTGTGCACAGTTTAAAGTAATCACTGCCAACAGATCATGGTATATAGAGAGCACATAGGACCATCTGGATTACAAGAATTCAGCAGTACAGGAGTTCAGAGAGTCTCGTTTGACGCAGCTGAAGACACCACTGCAAAGGCTCTTGCAGCAGAGGCTCCTGTCGTCACCTGAACAGCAATTGATTGTCCTGTGCAGGGGATTCAGTTCCCCACATAAGTGTTACCTTATGCAAAAGATCCCAGTAAATAAGAGTGGTGTCTCTTTTTTTTGTTTGTTTGTTTGCTTGTTTAACAGACACTCTGTCTGTGGAAAACTTTCAAAGAGATATGGAACAATTTTCCTATCAGAGTGTTCTTGGAATAAACACCTGAATTCTGGTTGTTTTCCATTTTGTTACGGAGTATTTTGCAGACCTTTTCCCCATTATGTCTCCTCTCTTCCTGACTCATCTTGCAATTATTTTACTAATAGTACTTAGACAGACTAAGCTTCTAAAATGCCTGTGTATGAGGGCCTCCAATCTATGTCTTTTAATTATTTCTTCAGGTTTTTTTCCACCGCCCATTATTAATGGAGAGAAAAGATTTTCCATGTGAAGCCTGAAGTGAGGCAACTCTCTGGTGATGCTCAGGGCAGCAGAGCTCCAAGAACACCATGTTCCCACCACCCGTGATGATCTGTACTGCTGATGTGGATGAGAGTGGGAAGACCAAATTACTGAAAAGATATGACAAAGCCCAAGGGGCATGTGGGTAGGTAAAGCAGAACAGAGCTGAAACTGAGAAAATCCAAAATATCGAAGGGCTGACTGAACATATGAACAATGTGTGTGGAACATGCATCAAGATGTTCTAAGTTAAATGTCTCTTTTTGTGGTTAATTCACTTTTCCCTTTGCTGTCCTTACACTATGTTTCTTTTGCTTATCTATCTTTTTCCCAAAAGGATTGACTCAAAGAAAGCTGGAAAGCTCTCATCAGAGCACTGCAGCAGCAGGGGCTAGCCAGGACACTGGCATGGTGCTGTTATTCACCTGGTGAGCTGTAATGCACACAGAGCAGTTTAGATAGCTGCCCTGAAACACATAAACAGCCTGAATTACTTTGTTCCCTGCCTCAGACTTGCCCTGGCTCTGCAGAAGCTTGTTCACCGATGATGATTAACACTTATGCCTGCTTCCAAAAAATAAGTGAGAAAAAAGCCCAACAAACCAAACCAGAAAGGAGAGCCATATGCAAAGGGAAGAACATTCTGCACCTTCTTATCTTCCTGAGAAAATGTGACATCATGAGGAAAACACTAGCTAGTGAATTTTAAGCACAATTCCAGAGACAATACAGACAAGAGCTATGTTAATGTTTCACCAGCTGACCAGGAAGACCTTCTGTTTTCAGAGTGTTTGTCCACAACCAAGGCAATTTTAATTATCACCAGATGTCGTCAAGAGTGTGTTCCTGCAGTGACTATCCTTCCTTGAAGACAAGCTTGAACTGTGATCCTTAGTGATGCTCTTACCAGTGCCCTGTTCAGTCCAGTATTTTGAGGAATAGTAGGAGACTGCAACATCAGAGCAAGAAGCTGCTGCAGGAAGCTGCTCCCCTTGTAACACAGCAGTGTACAAAAGGCAAAATTTAGGAAGCCATGGGAATGAATAATTTAACAATGTCATAGCATCTAAAGGAGAGGAGCTAATGATGACTTATTTTCTTGGATTTGCATCCTGTGGGCAGTCCAGAGGGGGCACTGGAGGCACTTCTTGCCTGCTCTGAATAGTATCTAATAAGCTTTGCATTCACATTGCAGGCTGTCAGTCAAGGTACTGCAAGACCTTTCTCCTCTGCACAGATGTCCACTTCCTCAGAACTGTTAATTTCTTTGAGAATTCTACCCCTCTCTCAAAGAGAGACAGACACATGTGGGATGATTGCAAAGGTGATCTCCTGTAGGAAACCGGGCTGAAAGTAGCTGGTGACCATTGATGTTCTTTAGCGTATCTCCTACATACGCAATTATGGTAGCAGATCTGGTTACACTGTGCTGTGCTTTGTAGAACAGTTGGATGGGACCTCTGCTGTCCAAACAAGCCCAAGGACTAGACTATATTAAGAAAAGCATTAAACAACATTAAACCCCAAAATAGGACTTTGCTAATATTACCTCAGAGAACATCAGTGCTTTAGCACCATTTTCAGTAGAGCGAGGGTAGAGATTGTTAACAGAAATGCTAAGATATTTATCCAGCATTTAGGGTGGCCAAATTTATTTAAAAAAAGAATCTCAGCTGTGGCAGAATGGACAGACTTGAGGGGCAGTTACTGATAATGCCCTAGCACCTTCTTTTCCAGCCTTTTAGAACAGGTTTCCATATAACTTTATATACTACATACAACTATATAACTTTATATACTATATATAACGGTATAAGGCTTCCAGATACCTTTTGAATGAGTGCAATTGGGCAATAAGTTAGATTCCTGGCAAAGAATTTTTGTTCGTTTGTTTACACGAGACATTTGTTGAACAGACACAATCCCTTTGTTCCTATTGTCATTAAGTAACTTTCCTGTAATGCAGCTCCAAGCAATGGCAGGTTGTCATTTCCCCCCTGTAAAAAACAGGAGCCTTTAATTGCTCTGCCAAAACCCTGTGCGTGTTGTAGCTAAACAGAAGACTGTTTGTCAGTGCTGTCAGTCTGTCTCCTTTCCCTGGCACTAACATTTGCCCTTTAAAAGGAGATAGAAAATGGTGAAGGGTGGAACTATGAACAGGCATATTCCTTCACAACCCAATTATTTTAATTTTTAATGCAAAGTTAGACACAGCCATATGTCCGTGCTCACAAAGCTGCTGGCGACCTTGCCTTCTGCACCACAGCCTCCAGCCAGCCACAGAGGCAAAACAGAACTTGCTGTTCTATCAGGCTGTGCTGAGGTGCCAAGTCTCACTTGATTCCCTATTTAGATTCCAAAATTACAGCCCTAAAAATGCCTCTTCAGTTCCTTTGTAAACTCACAGATGTCTAATGCCCCCAGTGTACCCACAGATGCCTAATGTACACATTACCCCCCAGTGCTCGTACCCCAGGACAAGTGAAGGTGCCCTCCAGTCCTGATGCTGGGAAACTGCTGTCTTGTGTCCCAGCCCTGGTGGGATTTAGAAACCAGTCCTGTTCCTGCCCTATCTCAGCATCAGGCCTGGTTTTGCAGGCTTGGTCAGATCACACAGAAGTGCTGGATGCTGAGTTGCACCCTGTATAAGCACACAGCACTGACAAATGCTCCACTTTCAGGCTTGCTGGGGTGCTAAATGGGTTTAATTTGAAGAAATCTAATCACCCCTGAATCGGGTGTCTGGCATCTCCCCATCATGACCATTATGTACATCCAAGCCTGAGACAAAAACAAAACAAAACCAAAATAGGAAAGGCAGGCTGATTTTGTTTTGAAGTGAGAAATTTTCTTCTCATTTTTGATGGAATTTATTTTTAAAGCACTGGGAATCAAGAGAAGGAAAGAAAGAAAGAAAGAAAGAAAGAAAGAAAGAAAGAGAGAAAGAGAGAGAGAGAGAAAGAAAGAAAGAAAGAAAGAAAGAAAAAAGAAAGAGAAAGACTTTAAGGAAGAAATGGACCAAAAGAGACGAGAAGAGAGAGTATGAAGAGGGGAAAAAACATCCCAAATTATGTAAAATAAGGTATGTGTTAAAATCTGAGGGGGAAAATTACTGCCCCTCTGAGTGAGAAGCTGTGGAGGCACACTGAAGTGACAGGCACTGCTGACGCTGAGGCACGTAGCATTTAGAGCCCTTTGCAGGTGCTCTGAATGCAGCATGAGGGTTGGCTTCTGCCAGCCATTGCAAAAGGGAACATGAAAGCTCACCCAGAAGTAGCTTGTTATGTTTTGTTTTCTGACATAGGTTGGTGGCCTCGGAGACAGACAGCATGCTAGGACATGTTTAGAAAGCAGGTAAGTGCACCCTGTGGCATGCTCAGACCTGCCAGATGCCCCCAGCCATGGGTCACCCCAGGTGGCAGAGTGTGAGATGTGGAGGCACAGAAAATCTGATGGGAAGGGCACTGCCCTGAAAACAGCTGGACGGTAGATTTTAGGGGGACATCACACTAAATGATGAGCAGAGGTCCCTTCCAGACAACATTTCCATGATTCAACATCTCCATTTCCCCAAGTCTTAACCAACTTGAGCCAGAAAGTTGGGATAGGAAAAACATGACATTACAGAAAAGGTGGCCAGATACTTGGGGCAGATCTTCCAGTATTCCCCTAATACATGGTGCAGCATGAGCACAATAGGCATGGTTTGGACCTATGGCAGGACTGTACTTTTGCAGCAACCTCAGGGGCCCTAGTCTTAAAAATATACTATGCTCTGTAGTGGTAATACTTGCAATTAAAAACTAATGAGTGTTGAAATAATTTGTAGCAAACAATTAGCAAATGGGATTTGTACAGATGCACATGGGCAACCAAAGAACACATGCAAAATTATGTACCTAATTTGCTTGCACATCAAAATGTCAAAAATAAATGGAGAAACTGTATGTCAAAGTACATATCATAGAATCATAGAATGGTTTGGGTTGGTTGCATTCTATGAGTGGACCTTAAAGATCATCTAGTTCCAACCCCCCCGCCATGGGTAGGGACACCTTCCACTAGATCAGGTAAAGCCCCATCCAGCCTGGCCTTGAACACCCCAGCTTCCCTGGGCAACCTGTTCCAGTGCCTCACCACCCTCACAGTAAAAAAATTCTTCCTAATATCTAATCTAAATCTACTCTTTTTCTGCTTAAAACTGTTACCGCTTGTCCTGTTGCTACACTTTTTGGTAAAGAGTGTTTCCCCACCTCTCCTGTAGGTCCTCTTTAGGTACTGTAAGGCTGCTCTAAGGTCTCCCCGGAGCCTTCTCTTCTCCACGCTGAACAACCCCAACTCACTCAGCCTGTCCTCATACGGGAGGTGCTCCAGCCCTCTGATCATCTTCCTGGCCCTCCTCTGGACCCTCTTCAACAGGTCCATGTCCTTCCTGTGCTCAGGACTCCAGAGCTGGACGCAGTACTCCAGGTGGGGTCTCACCAGAGCACAGCAGAGGGGGAGAATCACCTCCATCGACCTGCTGGTCACACTTCTCATGATGCAACCCAGGATATGGTTGGCTTTCTGGGCTGCAAGCGCACATTGCTGGGTCATTGCAACTTTCCATTTGCGTGTGCAGTTACTCAGAGCCTATTAAAAGCCCTATGCACATCTCTGCCTGATAATCCTTTTCCAGAATGTAGATCACAATATATCATACAGATCACAAATAAAAAGAACCAAGAAACTGATGCCACCTCTGAGTCATTCTTTTTATTTCTGTTCTGACAGGTGATACCAAACTTCTAAGAATTTATGAAGCTTTGAGCTCAGCTAAGATGCATGAAATTAATATGTCAGAAAAGCTGTGTGAGTAATGCAGCTGGGAAGCGTACATGCATTTTGCTTGCAAGAAGTTCCAAGCCTTTTATACTAAAATGCTTTAAAGCATGTAAGTGCTGACTATATTGGGGTTTTGCTCAATAGCATGCAGTACTCAGAGCGAACCTTCATGAAAATAGCGTAAGTATTGTGTCCCACCCCCTTTTATTGTAGTGATTAGTGAGTGAACTTGTTTAAATGTGTTTGCTGTGATTCTTGTCTCAGTATCAACATTACATTAATTTCTTCTCTCTGCTGGCTGTTTTGTCATGTATCTATATTTTCTTGGTAACTCTGTGAGGTAAAGTTACATGACTCAGCTGAATTTATTTGATCCTGTTTGTTTTTACCTCATTCTAACAATCTTTTACTGATGCTAATATGTTAAACAACCATGAACTAATTTCTGAAAAAAGAATGTACCACTTACAAAAAGTACTGAATAGCGTGACAAGGAATGGCTAAGGTGTGAGATGGTCTGTGTGTCTGGAACAATGAAATAGTCTGGAAATTACAGCCTGGAGAAAAAGGAGGGGTGTGACAGAATTCTCTGAAACCAGTAGCTTTTCAGAGAAAGTAACAGCAAACAGTTGTTCACCATTTCTCAGAATGTAACAGTGAAGAAACATAAAATAAAACTAGCAAGCAGCCAATTGAAAGCAGAAGCAGATAACTCAGATAAACTGTGCATATTCAAAGGATGTTGTGGATGGTAAGATTTTTTTATGATTTCAAAGACATCATTGGACAAGTCCATGCAAAAAAAATAATGAATATATTGAATATAAAGATACTGCCTTCAGTTCATGAGACCTATGAACATAATTTGCTGTAGTCTGGGAAAGTATGGCTGTATGTTTGCCCTTTTATACCCTTCACAAACCACTTACTTCTGGCCATTACCATAGGTAGAGTAGTATGGTGCTTGCGGCTATGATCTGTGGTGGTATTGGTAGTGTCATGCCCTATGTCACTAACAACAAACTTTAAAAAAAATCTGAAATGAAAATGCGACAAACTCTGTCTTCATAAACATTCTGTTAATTTCTCTTCAAGGTGAGATCCTTAACTGTTCCTTCTCCCTTTTGTGAACTTTTGTGAGTGTTATGAGAGAGGTACTCAGAGCTACCATAGGATACTGGATTGGTTTAGCCAGACCTGCACATGTAATGAGGCCTGTTGCTGGCTGATCTAAACCACTTGTTTGAGTTACACCTGAGAAATAATCCAGCACTGAGATTTAAAAAAATGTTTGACTACACTTCATTAATAAAATTGAAGGCCACATTTTCCAGAGGTCAGCAGCCATGAAAGACGTACAATTTTCCAACGATGCTGTTCTGAACAGAACGCCACGTTTCCCAGGGGGTTAAATGCCCAGTACTCTTTTTGACCTTTTGAAAACACAGCCCAAAATGTACATGAATCAATTTTCTCAGTGACTTCAAGTAAACCAGGGCTGAGCTGAAAATAAAAGGACACTTAAGAACAGCGTTTCACAGTGTGTTCTTTGTACAGCACTCATATGTTGTACTTGCTTGTAATTGTGGCTGTAATCAATGTTGCTTTTATGGCTTTCAAAGGGCCCACAGTCTTAAAATGTCTTGCTGGACACAGAAATCTATATCGTTACTTTTAAAAGTTGACCACAAGAGTTGTTACCAACTCACTGGCAGAGAAAGGAAAGACAGTTCCAAGTGCTTGCCACAACTCGTGCCCTTCAAACTGCCCAACATGGCCAGTGCACTTACTACAAATCAGGGAAACTTGTTCTTCTTTCCAGACACCACCTCCCACAGTCTCTGAGCAGGTTTAAGAAATTATTGCAGCTGCACAGAAAAATTACAAACATTAGTGTGTGCAGTCTGAGTACAGTAAATGTCATACTGGATCACAGCCACTATTTATCCAGTACAATAATCTGCCCTTGAGATAGCCACGTGATACGTATCTGAGAAAGGAAAACCCCAGAGTAGATAAAGATGGGAATAGAGGATAATCTGCTCCCATAAATATTGAATTCTAAATCCCAGCAGCTAGAGTTTGCTTTAAAGCCTGAAGCATGAGTTTTGATATCTATCTCATTACTTTTTTTCTTGCAAGCATTGGTTATTTCAGCTGAGAATTCTTGACTGTACAGCATACAAAGTTCCCTCTTGTCTTGCTAAATTTATGACCTTGGGAATTCCTTGTCAGCTCACCACATTAGTCTTCCTATAAGAAAACAGTTCAAGGAATAGGAATTCACATCAGTTATGTGACTTAAAAAAAAAAAATCTTCATACTCTACATTGCAAATTCATGTTCGCTGCCACACATTTTAGTGCCTGGTCTAAATCTGGGGCAAAACTATATTTACATATTTTTGATCTCTTTCTCAGTTGAATACTGTTTTCTAGCTCCTATTAGAATCATAGAACCATAGAATGGTTTGGGTTGGATGGGACCTTAAAGATCATTCTGTTCCAATCCCTCTGCCATGGGCAGGGACACCTCCCACTAGACCAGGTTGCTCAAAGCCTCATCCAGCCTGGCCTTGAACACCTCCAGGGCTGGGGCATCCACAGCTTCTCTGGGCAACCTGTTCCAGTGCCTCATCACCCTCACAGGAAAAAATTTCTTCCTAGTGTAAATTCTAAATTTACCCTCTTTCAGCTTATAACCATTACTTCTTGTCCTGTCACTATACTCCCTGATAAAGACTGCCTCCCCATCCCTCTTATTGAAATGAATAAATAGTAGAAATGCTTACAGAGGGAAGAACAGATTATAGAAATACATACAATGTGACAGGTACTTCTGAAAATAAAAATATTCTCTGTTAAATCAGGTGCAATGGTAACCCTTTTGGTTTTGTGGCAAACAGTTTCAGTTCTTCAAAAATGTTGACAATTTTTCTGGATATAACCTGTTGTTAAATCTTTTCTGTCACCTTTTAAGGACTAATTTATGGTCACTTTTAATGTATACTTTGGAGGTGTGCTTTTATGCATATTTAATACTTATTTAGACAGATGCAATAGGAAGATATGTTATTCTGATTAAATTATTCACCAGTACAACTAGAAAAATAATTTTTAAAAATAAAGCCAGTGAGCTGTGAATATACATAAGTTTTTTGTTAGTTGGTTGGTATTTTTCTTATTTTCTGCCTGGCTAGGACGTATCTGCCTATTGCTATAACTACCTAAACATACTGTATGCATACAGACATACATTGCTGTGTATCACAAGGGAAATAAGGTACTTCCTATCTAAGGAGCAGCATAAGGAATGTTTTATCCAATATGTCTTTAGTCTAAGCCAGCCTCTGAGCCAGCACTGGTCTTGTGGATACTTTTAGATGACAGACGTGTCACAGCTCTGGATAAGGTCATCCTTGGACACATGTCCATTCTAATGATGTTATGGTATTAGTGATATCAACAAGGACAGTTCAGACCTCAGCCTGCAGAAACAAAAGGGAGGCAGTGTATGACTATTTCTTTACAGGAGTGTATCATGAACATTTCGTTACAAGTAGTGTATCAATCAATGACATTACTTGGTGCATTCTCACAAGCAAGCATAAAGCTTTTGTAATTTCTTTGCTTACCAAGTTGCTCTGCTAAATGTTTGCCTCTCTCAGTGAAGATTACCCGTTCATCCTCCATATCACATTTGTTACCGACCAAAATAACCTGGGCATTATCCCAAGAGTATGTTTTGATTTGAGTTGACCTTAAAAGAAAGACACACAGAGAGAGAGAAAGTCAAAGCAAAGCAAATTCCCCTTAAATCAATTTCAAACAGAATTGTAACAAGACAAAAAAGACAACACCGATTTTGACATGCAGGGTAACATGATCCTGTTTAATTCTGGATTTCGAAACAAATGATCATCTGTCACAAATTATTTTTACAGGAATAATATCAACAGAGGTTTTACTTTTGCTTGTTAAAACATGGCAGTCTTTCAATATTCTCCCCTGCCAGCAACGTTCTTCCTATATTTTTAGAAAGAAGTGGTGACAATTTCTCTTACACAATTAAAAAAAGTATTTTCACATTTTAATGCAAACTTTATAATCTAAAACCAGAGCTTTGAAACCAAATGAACAGCTTATTAAATTCTTATCTTTCACCTTTTCAAATTAGGATCTAAATTTATCAGCAAAACTTCAAACTCATTCTGTCTTCCTTCTGTTGTTTCTCTCCAGCACGTTCCACTATAGCTCTTTGATCTACCAGGACGAAAGCAACATTTACATTGCACATCAAGCCAGGAAGAGGGGCTGAGTTTGAACTTCGATTTACCTTCCATTTAAATTATGCAGTCCCTAACCTTGACTATAGCTGAATTGGAATATCTGAGGCCTTGAAACACCATGGAACCTTGAATGCTGGTGGTGAAACAACTTACCCTACACAGCTCTCTTCTGCAATTTGAACGTGATGCAGCTAATGGACAACTTAAGAGCACACTTGTAGCACCTCTCAGCTATTGACCGCCACTACTCTGCTGATACTCAGACCTGCTATGTAGGAAGGAAAGCTCCCTGTCCTGGCTCCAGGCTCAGCCAGGAGTGATGCTGCTCGCTACCACCTTCTAACTGAGAGCAGCACCTCCCCTTGAAACTAATGCAGGGTGCTTACTCTAAGGACTTGCCCTTTGCCTTGAACTTGTGACCATGTCTGGACATAGGCAGAGTCAAGTACTTGGTAGGATATTACTGTATCTCTGCCATCCCCATATGATCGACGGACAGAGAAAAGATGTAGAGTCTCTCTCTCTCTCTCTCTCTCTTTCTCTCTTACCCCTTGGACAATACAGGGTACTTAGGAAAACTACACCGAAATAGAAACTGACCTGCTTAACTATATATTTAGGAGAGAGTGCTCTGGAAGGGAATCCTGTTGTGTATCAGGCCCCAGGTCTCTGTGAGAAAAGATGAAATAGCTTCAAAAATCTGTCACCTAAGTGTTTTGGAAGCTGGCCCACGTAGGCACTAATTTCACTAGTGACCCCTTCTCATAACACAGCCATTGTCTTTACATATTCAGATTCTTGTCTGCAAAATGTTCCATGCACAAAGAAGAACATGATGCAGTCCAACAACCATTTCTAGTGAAAGACAGAAAATGGATCAAATCTCCCCAGCTGGCTCTGCTTACTGCAAGACCAGAGGGATGGCCATGGGCAAAAACTGCTGCGGCTATCTTTGTAACCTGGGGTCCAATGCCACTGCCCACAGGCCCAGATCCCCCTGCATGAATCAAAGCACCTTTAAGCCATGTGTGATGGGTTTGCAGTGCTGGCAAGCGTAATTTAAGGGGAAGGATCACACTGCCTTTAGGGTTGTTATACTTCATCAGAATGGCCAAAAAAAAGTTGAAGCAAGCCCCAGGCATTTCGTGCTGCAGATTGTTCCCTTGTGCCTGCCCTGATCTTTCCTTCAGGAAATAGACACTGTGCTATTTTAAGTCTATTTTATAGTAATTTGAGTAGGTGACCATAGGGTACTGTGAATAAAGCAAAGGTCAAACTTCTGTATACACTTAACATTTTAGTAAAGATACAGTTGCTCAGAAAAAAAGGGTGTCATGTATTCATTTCAGCAGAAATGTTATTTTGGAACCATATTGAGTTCTTCTGGAATTTGTGGTTAAACAAAATAGAATTTTTTTTTTTTTTACCAGAATAACGTTTGTCACCATAGCAACTTTGCCAATACTAGTATCTCAAACGTCAGAGGATGTTAGTCCATTAAGGACTCTAAGAGAGCTTAGCTTTGAACAGCTAAGAGTTGGGGGTCAATTTGTTCCCCTTATGTCATCAGGAAATTGAAGATGTTTCAAAGGCAAAATACACAGTAAATATATTAAGTTTTGCAGAAGAAATTACTTGCACATTCTCCAGAGGTGAAATTTAAGAAATTTATTAATGAAGAGATACAAGAATACATTGTCACACCAGTGTAAAGGGAATTCATTTATCCTTGTTTTGCAGACTTTTGCTCCAGAGCCTTACCAGAGTTTATTTGCTTATGGGTGTAACCCCCTCCATTCTACTGCAGCCAGACATGATTTGTCATTCTATGAACTATGTACCTGTGCATTCAAATACTGCTTATTACCAAAGCAACTTATTTTATTCTTAGACCTTTTTATCAGGTTTGCTTATGTCTCATCTTCTAATTATAAAGAATTTTTTGAGCAACAAGAGATCTTGTCCTTGATAACAATTCCAGAGACTTATGTTTTGCAAAAGACTCTGTAGTGCAAAAACGTAACTGACTGAATGTGATTATCAGTCAAATATATCCCCACCCAACCCCACACCAGTAGGAGCTTGGATTCAAATAATATAATAGTCTTATCACTATTATGTTTTCTTTTAGATGTACATTTCCACTAATGGCTTCTGTAGATTTTGACTCCCACAATTCTCCACAGAACCCAACATACAGATCATTAAAAAAAAATATTTTGTTGTTCCTTGCGTACATGATCTTTCAAATGACCAAGGCTTCTGATTAATCCAAAACTTGTGAAGAAATTTAGCCCCAGGAAGACTGAAGACCTGAGAAGGCAAAGCTGATGTTTGCAGTAAGCTGAATACAGCAATTCTTCTTCAGTCTCAATGACCTGGTGTATGTCAATAATAATTTACCCTGTAAATCTTTCACATTCTAGAGTGTGTGATAGGCAATCTGTAACACGTTGGTCTAGACACCAGAGGGGTAGATTAATGCAGGAGTTCAATGATCCATTACTTTCAGTGATCAACGGAAGACTTGTTCTCCCTGTACTGCAGTTCTGCTGAATTCCTTGTCAGAAAAGAGCACTTGCTAACTAAAGCAGTGCTATTTGCTCATCTACTATATTTTCTACTACTGGTTCAAAGTACTGTAAAGTTACATCAATACATCTCCAAAAGACTTTTGGACCGTTATGACAGAAAACTCTCCAAGTTAATATGGAGGCTTTTTCCCTTTGTTTGATGGGATGAAATACTATGTGGAAAAAATGTTCGAAACACAGTTTTTTGTTTTGAACACAAAAATCCTACTTTGTTTGAAATAAACCCTAAAGGAAAGGCAAAGTTAAACACTTCACACTGGCATATGTCCATAACCACACTGCATTACCATGCTCCCTAGTTCTGCTCCTAGGAAATGCCTTGCAATGACTGTTAGTTCAAAAAATATTATTCTGAAAATATTGCTTTTTAGTTCAGCAGAGTATAATGAGGTTTTTCGTATTGCTGACACTTCTAACACTGTCATTTACTGAATGAGAGAATGAAACCACTCTTGCCTAGGCAAAACTACCCACTGTAACCTCATCTCTCATGAGCACACAGGTTTCAGTGAATACTACAATTACTAAAATGGTAAGCACACCATTATAAAGATCAAAGACTATTATCACAGACTACACACCTCCAAGTCTGCTAAAAAACATTAAATGTCAGTTCTGGTTGTAATCAAGCACAGTGAAAGGCATTTTTATGACAGAGAGGAAGGAGCAGGTAAAAGGCCTATGTTGCAGCATGTTATCTCCTGGAAAAAGATCAGGTACAAGCGTAAAGGGCTACATCTATTCTCAGATAAGACTCTTCTTGAGGTCTATAAAAGAAGCAGTATACCAAAGAAGTAGGTTCTACCAGGAAGATCGAAACCAACCGTGAAAGAACAAAACTTCCAAAGAAGTAGGAAACTAGCCTTTGTGCAGCAGTGTGACCCTGCACCTCTGAGCATGCAAGAGCTTCAAATAATTGTCCAGGCAACAATGGTGGAGTATCTGTGTGTGCTCATGTGGGCAGCTTACAAGGAGCACTGCACAGCAGGATGGTGTGGGGTTCAGAAATACCCAGCCCCAGATGGCTGAGGTAGCTGAGATGCTGGAAACCAAGGCAGCGAGCACAGAGCAATACAGGAGTACTGCTGTGCTGTTACTGCAGTCCAAACTAGCTTGTTCACATTAAATTGTGTGATGAAATCTCATCTGCACATCCACAAAGGAGCACAGAGAGACAATGGCAGTTGGGAGAGCCTAAATAATATCCTGGCCCTGGCTGCTTCCAGGCCTGTTACAGGAGCCATCAGCCTGTCAAAGACCCATGTCCACAAGCACAGAGGAGCACAGGGTCACAAGCGCAGGTAAGAACCCAAATTAAGGACTAAGGGACACCACATACAGGCCCCTCCTAGGGCTGTCCCAGGAGTGAAACTTGTCACCACAGGTCAACGCTGGAGGTTTGTATGTCCAGGTGCCAGCAACTGAGGAGACTGGAATGCAGGGGCAGCTACTGGAGACGGAGTTTCAGGTTGCACCCACTGGTTAACATAGATTACGGTTCACTCTGAATGTATCTCCAGAGGATTGCTTCTTACTAATTCATATATGTCCAGAACAAACATTAATCTAACCTGAAATAGTCTCTAGTATATTCTCACCCTCAGGCAGCAAAGATAGCAAACAGATCTAGTTGATAAAGATATGTCCATACAGTAAACAAGCCAGGAATATAAACTTCTAGAGACAGCTGCAAGCTACGCACTACTGTTTGGAACTAGAGGCCTCCAGGGATGCTTGCCATCCCTGGAGGGGCTGGTTTCTCTGGCCCTTTTAGATTAATTATGTAGTAAGTCATATGCACTGACAGCAGAGAGGCACCCTAATGAAAATGCTCCAGAGGGGGACATGTATAATATTTATTCCAACAAGTTCAGGGAACATGTACTTCTGATGTTCTGCTTTCAGAAACGAGTCTGCAATTAACTGGAGTGCATCCTCTTGCCAGGAAAACGCATGGGGAAAAAAACAAAAACAAAAACAAAACCAAACAAAGACTAAAGCAAAAAACCCCCAAAACAGCCCCAAACCAAATAAACAAAACCTCTACCAAACCCTTTTTCTTTTAGAAGTTACTGTTGAGTTCACTGATTGATCCTTAACATTCTCCCATCTCTGTCTCTAGCATGGTGCCTCCAAAGCCCATTAGCTGAACTATCAGGGGTCACAGTGTCATGACAGGATCTGGGGTGGAGTTTAGGTTATATATTCTAGAACTTTCTCAGTTTAAGTATTTGATGAGGAAGAGTGTCAGAAAAGCAGCTATGAGTTTGGAGGTGTGTCCAAAAGCATTCAGTGTCCCCAGCTGAACTTCCTCCCTTTATTTCCAAGTGAGCATGCCAAATGCCTGGATGACTCTAAGCAGGAGGGCTTGCTTTCCAGCATTTTCAGGAGACATAATTTTCCTTCTGTAATTGAGGCATGGCACAGCCCTCTTCAATCCCTGACACACGCTGGGACGGTAAGCGGAAGCTCTGCTATTCCCACCTTTTCAGGGGATGGAGACATTCCCACCCTCCTTGTCTGTGAGGAGCTCTAAGCACTCTCCCCACCTAAGCCATCTTTTCCACAGGGTGAATCTGAGGTCTCTCTCATACTACCAAGTGTCATCTACACTTCAGTGTGTACCATATGCTCCATTCCCTCCCCATGCCCTCCTTCATGTCTCCTAAACCCTCACTGTTCTCAGCAATCCTGACAGGTTATATACCTTAGGAATGCCCCTATATCTTGGAGATTTCCCATCCCTTCTCTCTGTCCCACACATCTTGGGGATATGATGGAGACAGGGCCTATATAGGATCATTCTATATAGGATATTAAGTGATTGCAATGCTCAGTCTTAATGGTCATTTGGAATCTGGCTCTGTACCAGCTGCTTTGCATTTGGTGCTTAGACCCTGCCTCAGGGAGGGCAGGGAGGTGGCCTCAGGCACTCCATCTGTTCTCCGGTAAATAATCCACTGTTAGTAAGAGATGAGCCATCCAAAATATATAAACCTACCAACGAGGACCCCCAACTTTCTGACTGGGATTTTGAAGACAGTTCTGAGGTTAAAAATTTGAAGCACTCTGAGCAAAAACAAGTCAAAAGAGTCTGGTAGTACTTGAATACTAGAATTTTTGTGGCCATGGTTACCGGCATAGTAGGAATATAATAAAATAATCACTAATAACATCAGTAATAATAAAAAGAAGATCCTAACATTTGCCAGATTTTAGTTGTACCAATGAGCAGCTGGGGGCTTACATAGCCCCAAGAAACAGAAGAGGCTTTGAGAAACAGCTCAGGATCTTTCCTCCCTTAAAATGAGGAAGATCTGGATATTTGCAACCTTTAAACTCAAAGTATTGCCACTCATTTCATCATTCTGGCATGCTACAGCTGAGGACCATAAACGTTCAATGATTATGGCTATTATTTTACCTCTTGCATTCATGAACCCCTTTATAATTATTGCAGCAATTTGTGAAAACCAAGAAAAGCAAACAAAAAAGGAAATAGTTATCAAAATACAAAGCTGAGGTAGATGAACCTGTGACAGGAATAGGGAAACTGCACCTCAATCCTTCTCATGGAGGATTTAAATCTAGTGGACATCCTAGCATCTCTACTTCTATTCTGAACAGATGATGTATGCTGAATTTGCAAAGCTTATTTTCAGTGGTGGTACCAGCACCTGCTGACTGCAAGTGCTTATTAATATATGATAATAGGTTAAGATGTCCCAACAACCCAGGAGTATTGAAAATGGATGGAAGAGGGCAAGGAAGGGGAAAAAAAATGATCAAAACAAGTTTTTTTCCATCCTCAATATCAAAAAGCAGCATGGGAAAAGGATCTGTGGTGAACTGGATGTAATAGCAAAAATGGGATATAGCAACCCCTTCACTCTTGCAGCAAACCAGGATACATGAATATTGGCCAGGACTGACTGTATTTGATGTGTCAGTTATTGTTTATACAATATTACGTTTTCCGTCTGGACTGAAGGGCAAATGAATTGAAAAATGCCTTATGATCGTGAAATAATCTGAGATTGAAGAAACCAGAAGAATACCAATGACTCACCACTTCCTTTATCTTCCTTGTGCAGAGTGAAAGAGCGCACACCATGCAATGAAAGGCTACATGTTTAACCTTCTCTTGGAGGAAGATAAATCAATGATGCAGAAGCTGCATGACAAGTGTGACACTAACAAATTTTCAGTTCATTTTCAGCCAGAAGGCTACTCAAAATGATCACTACCCAGAGCAGCATAGGTCTTTAGTGTTCTGGTAGGAATTGGGTATACTTTAAGGAAAATAAGTTTAGCTTTGCCAACGAACACAACACAAAAGCTACCTTAACAGAAGACTCCACTACAAGTTTCTGAGACCATAACTTCAGTTTAGAAAACCACATGCCACACTTCACTTTTGACAGGTTATGGAGATAATCAAAATGAATCCAGTTCTTTTGGAGGGTAAAACTGAGCTAATCTTTAATATATAAATTTTTATAACATTATGCAAGGAAATATGACATATCATGTTGCAAAAAGTTTAGTTACTCAAAGAAAGAAAAAAGAAGAAGGAGAGAAGAGCTACAGATGTAAGAGCTGATATTTGCTGTGTGTTTATGACATTTATTCTTATGTAAGTATCTTAGTGATAATCTATTATCATAATTGTTATGAGGAGGTATATGCTTGCTCAATAATGTCCACTCTTGGGAATGCCCTGGGTCTGCATTTAACACAATGCAATAAGAACTGACATGCCATTGATAACTATGTAATTCTGTGTGGTACCGAAGGTAGGTGTCACAGAGGTTCATCAATTGGAATTTCCTTTCTTTCTAATCAACCATTTCTAACTATTCTTATCTTACACACAGAAGTGCCTCCCCATCCAGAATCCTCTGATGAATACTTTATTGAATTACATACAATTTTTAATGTAACATACAAATAATTTTCATAATAGTCCATGAATTAGCTTTGGTGCCTTTTCTGTACAGTGTTGTTTCAAATCTGTTGCTGTCAGAAGATTGTATTCTGACAACGTTCTAAAACACAAATCCACTGGCTAGTGGTATATGGTAGCATATGAATATATTCTGGGCAAAAGACATCAATGTTCAAACTGTAATTCTTACATATGTTTCTTTAGTGGGAGTTACAATGAAGGACCAGAAGCCTGCAGGGCACAGTTAATTTGTATTAATCAGGCTGCAGATGTCCTTAGTTTTTGCATCTTTGGCACAATCTCTGCATCCTGCTTTCTTCCCAGCTGTCAAATACACCTTGAAACTACTTTCCAGTCCCACTGTAGCAGGAGTCCAATTATGCATTTACTACATTAAAAGAAAAAAAAGGTAAAAACCAGACTGTGCTCTGAGTTAATACTATACTCTTTATTTCTCCTTCCCAGTGCCTCCCGAGCCTGAGCTCTAATGGCCCTCACTTCAGAAGAAAAACTGGTGAGGTGAGGTGTTTTCCTGTACCTTCACAGCCAGCACACTGCAGCTGACACTTAAACAGCTGGCAGTAAGTCTCAGAACAGCCTTAGGCAGAGTAAGGTCTGGATACAGTATGTCATTCTGACATTGCACACCCTGGAGGCTTTTTTTTTTTTTTTTTTTGTCATGGAGGCAGATGACAAGAGAAGTCGTATGGAAGCTCCTGACCTACTCCTAGGCAAGGTAGACTTTGTCTGAAGATGTACAGAATCAATTAAAGACAGTAAATTCTCTATCAAAATAAAATATTTTCTTTCCTTTTCTGATGTGTAGTATACACTTTTTTCAAGGCTTTTTGTTTAGAAAAGTTGAACAGATGTTTACACAGACAGTAGAGAAGATAAAACAAATACTGTGTTAGACATTAAAGGCAGAGAGATCTTTCAACTTACTTCCTTGTATTTTGTGTCATGATAAATCAACATAAAATACATTTCAATATTTAATTCTTATTCACGGGAGTACAAAATCCTCTCCTACAACAAGGTTTACTTATGAGCAGACCAACTAATATAATACATTTTTCACAGTGGGACACAGTAAGAACACATGTTAATGAAGAGTTTTTATGTCATATATAAAGCCACAAGCTGCGTCATACTGTGGGAAGTGATTTAGCAGCTCACCAGACAGACAAAAGGCTGTACATTTTTTCTCCCCAGTGAGAAACACACCATTAAATTATCATCCTTCAAAGCTACTACTACACCTGTACAGTGCACAAAATCATCAAACATTAGGTTTTGAAAGAAGATGGAAAAAAGTATTTACAGGAAAATAATATTCACAGAACCAATAAAAGGCAAAATACAGTCTGCACTTGCACGTCTTTTGACTGTTTCCATGGTTTCATGTTCCAGATGCTTCCAAATAAATGATCCTGTTAATCACCAATTTATGTTGATTGCACAGACTGTCACTGTAACTCTGAGTAATGACCCTAATCAATACAGCTGATTCTGACTCTGGTATTTGAAAAACATAGCTGTGAAATAAGGGAGTACTGAAGTAATTTGCTAAAGCAACTACAGCATCTGTTTGAGTATATTACACTTTAAAGTAAACGAGCAATTTGCTGCCACTTAGAAGTATATTTTTTGCTTGCCATTTTGCATTCACATATATATCAGGAAACAGATACAGACACATATGTATGTGTCCTCACATTTGCTGCTTTTCCTTCTGACAGTGATGTGCTTTTGATAATTTTTTTGTTTTGATTTTAAGAAGATAGTTAAGCATGTCCTTTTGGTCCCTTAACCCTGGACTGCACTACTCTGCTGAAGAGCCTCTCTTGCACTTCTGGAGTTATCTACTAGTCCCTCACCTTCAGCCCTCAGAGCACCTGTGCAGCAATGGTTTTTTGGAAGCAGCAAGGTTTTTATGGGCACAGTTAAGTTCTTTTGGTTTGTAACAACATTGATAGTTCTGTAGCTATAATTTATCTGGGTCACACAGAGTTATTTATTTTCCCTTTTTCTCTTTTAAATAGCAAATCCAGATTCATACTTGCTATATATATATGGCAAGTATCTGGCAACAAGACGTCCCTATTTTAGGGAGCTTCTCATTAATTAATTCTCTGGAATTCTGGATTGATCCTGACTTTTTACTGTTATATTTAATTATGAAATTCATTGCATATTTGTGGCTATTAATCCCTTTCAGTCTGTTTCAAAAAAAAAGTTTCTCTCACTTCTCAAATTCACTGGTTTGGATTTTATTTCCTCTATTATTTTAGCTCTCATCTTTCAAGTTTAAATGAATTCTGCTATTGCTTCTCTTATATCTTATCTTGTTGGATCATTTGGGGTTATTTTTCTCATTTGGTATTGTGCACAAACCCTTTCATAAAAAACTTAGTCTTATATGTACATAAATTGTCTTCTGAAATGCCTGTGTTCATGTTTTAACGAAGGGGTTAAAACAATCAGACCTAATTTTAATCACTGAAAAATCTTACTAGGTCATTGAAGCCACCTGTGACAAATTACTATGCACTATCCTTGTTAAGGATTCATCCAGCTTGCAAGCCATGTGTCACGGCTACCATGTCATTTTACTTCTTGTTCATAAGAAAGACAGCATTGTTTTACTAAAACATCAAGGATATGTTACTTCTGTAACAATATATTTTATTCCAGAACTGGTTTAAATCCTATCAGCATGTTGTCTTTTAATTTACTTATCTTGTTATCTTCTGGAAGTAGACCAAAGGAAATATTCAGAGCTATACTTGAATCTTAGGCATAAAGATGTGATTCCACCATTGTGTTCTTGCACCAATACGTTTTTCAAGTAACTTCTCTGTATGGCTGCACACTTGCAAGTACAAGAGATTTGAGGTCTGAAATTTTGCGTCAGAATACCTGTGGCCTAGTTTTCATCTGAATGCTTGAGCCTCTGCGTTTTTTTCATAGATACCTGAAACTGGACTGGCAAAATGGCAACTACCTTAATCCCCCCCATTACCTGATACTGGTTAATCAGATGAATATGACTTATACAATCGTACCTCTTTTTATTTTTTTTTTCTTTGAGGTCCTGAAGATAAATTTTGAACTATTCTGGTCACACTTTGCTTTTGGTATATTGCTGGTCAAAATTCATTTTTTGAGGACTGGCAGGAGCCAAAGACAACACTAAAAACCATTTCACTGTCTACATTCTGCCTGACACAGGGAGGCAGGATTGTCTTGCTGACTCACCCTGCAAGCAAGGAAACTACAGGTTTATTTCTGCTGACTCACAGAGGGTGACAGGTGGCATTAGACTTTAGATTTTATTTCTAGGATTAAAAATAAAGCAAGAAAAAAGGTTGGAAAGAAATGAGAGAGTTGTGTATTCGTTCAGAATGTCAGTAGTGCTGCTACCTTATTCAGAAATTAAAAGACTGTGTTTGTGTATATATATGTATATATATGCCTCTCAAGCCCCAGCTATTATATATTTGAATTTTGTTCTCCTTCACAATTCTTAAAACAAAAGTATAGTGCTTGCCCCTGGCCGCAGAAGCCAGAGCTAAAAGGCAATCCCGAGCACGGCGGAAGCTGTCAGCAACATATGCAGGCATGAATACAAGTTTTTAGTAAAAAATTTGGGCATAAAACTTAAAACTTAAAACGTAACACTTTTGAAAACTGAACACAGTGGCATTTCAATATGATATGAGCTAACCTCTCCTAGAGCTGATGTTGAACTTTCATATATTAAAGTCTACCCCACTCTGCCTGGGAGCACTCTATACTGCTTAAATCATGTTAGGTAACACATTTTTAAAGTTGTTGCTTCTCTCCAGTAATAATAATATAAAAAATTTATATTGTCTTATTGACACTTTATCACTGACTTCAATGGTTAGAGACCCTCTCAGAAGACACGACTCTGTGCGCATTGAACAGATGCTTGGGCAGACAGTAATCTTTGGATGCGCAAGCATCACTAAATCAAAAGTTCATCAATTAATTTTTTCTGTATCTCCAGAGCGGTAGATAGAAGTAATGTACTGGAAAAACAAGAGAATAAACTATTTTGTATGCACTACTCCAGAAATGAAAGCCTAAAATTGCAAACAAGCAAGCATGAATGAGTTGGACAGAAGGTCTTTATAAGGCATGGAGTACATTAAATGGCTGCACTTTACCATGAAGTGTTTCCAGTGTGGACATAACTATATAAACAAAACTGTATTTTGCTCTGGAATGTAGTATACTATCATGAAATGCCAACTTTGATCCTATAGCAAATCAAAATAAATCAGTAAAACTTTTGCTCATGTAACTATATATGTATTAGAGATTTCTCTTGGCAGAGCTAGACAGGTTGAGTCACAACTCTTCACAGCTCTGACATACATGGGCTGGCAGAGGTCTTTCTGGGAGCAACTCATCTGGTCTATTCTGGACAACTACTTTAGAATCAGATGAGTAATGAGCAAAAAGTGTCTGATTCTTGCCATTGACTAGTAGTAGGATCCTCATGTGCTTAATTTGTCTATGGAGTCTGCAATGTATCAGCTAAATTTATTCTGAGGAGTTTGACCCGTGGCTTTGGATGTTGTCAAGGTCTCCAGAGTTACAGAACTCACTAACAGACTACAAGATTTGTCTACAGAATAGCAGTGCCAGGTGAAGGTTCCCCATACCGCCTCTGCTTTACAGATATAAACTAGCAAACATCCAAGCAGACTCATCTCATACCAGAGAAAGGTTTCTGCAGGGCTATAACACTCAGGAGATAGTTTAGCTAATGAACTTATATAAGCTTTGTTGTTATGAAACAGTTCTAGCCAAGGCTGAGCCCCTAAGGCATGTTCACTACACGTAACTCAAGAAGGAAAAACACAGGATTTGGCCTGTGGCAGGCCACGCAAACAGCCGAGTACACCTTTGTGTACTGTAGAACTGCAGAAGGTTTAGTCAGGGGGCAAGATGGCACTATCTCCTGACATCCAGCTTCCTTTCCCCCTCTCCTTTACACTCTCTGTCATCTGATCTCTTTCTCAGAAGGACCAGAGGGCCTCTCCTCTTTCATCTCTGCTGTGGACAGAGTATCATTCTCCTAATTTTCCTTCATATGGTTTCACTCTAAAACAAGCATCCCCAGGGCAGGTGGAAAAAAAAAAACAAAACAAACAACAACCTGATGGGTGAACATGAAAAATTCTGAAGAGGTCTTGGTCACACTTCCTAGGCTGAGCAGATGAGAAATGCCAATGTGATGTTCCTCTGTCATGTGGAAATCCTGTGGATATCATCCTGACGCTGGACCAAGTTGCAGGCCCAACTTTGCCTTTTCCTCATCAATAGAGATGTTTAGAAGCCCCAGCCTAGAGACAGAATGACAGTGGGTGCAGGGACCTGTATTTCCCACAGACGAGGTGCTAGCAGGGACTCTGCCTTAATTAAGAAAAACAGGATTCTGTGGATCACTTACAATCAGTAAACATTCCTTGTGAGAATGCTACAAGCTTATTGGCATCATGGAGACATGGTGGGATGGCTCCTATGACTGGAGTGTTGGAATGGAGGGATACAGGCTCTTCAGGAAGGATGGACAGGGAAGGAGGGGGTGTTGCTTCTCTAAATGACCAGCTGAAGTGCATGGAGCTCTGCCTGGGGATGGATGAGGAGCCAACCAAGAACTTATAGGTCAGGATTAAAGGGAGGGCAGGGACAGATGACATTATAGTGGGGGTCTGTTACAGGCCACCTGACCAGGAGGACTGACCAGATGAGACCCTCTATAGACAGATAGGAGCAGCCTTATGTTCTCAAGCCCTGGTCATAATGGGGGACTTCAACCACCCTGACATCTGTTGGAGGGACGACACAGCAGGCCATAAGTAAGCCAGGAGGTTCCTGGAATGTGTTGATAATAACCTCCTTCTCCAAGCAGATAGAGGAGCCAACAAGGATAGGTGCTATGCTGGACCTTGTTCTCGACAACCCGGCTGCAGTGACCATGAAATGGTGGAGTTCAAGATCTTTAGAGCAGTGAGGAGAGTGCACAGCAAACTCACTACCCTGGGCTTCAGGAGAGCAGACTTTGGGCTCTTCAGGGATTTGCCGATACCTCAGAGTCCCATGGGATAAAGCCCCAGAGGGAAGAGGGGCCCAAGAGATCTCCTTCATATAACCCAGGCTGAAGCAGTTAGTGGAGAACTGCAGCCCATGGGAAGGACTCACACAGCAGAAGTCCATGGAGGACTGTTTCCTGTGGGAGGGAGCACACACTAAAGCAAGGGAAGAGTGTGAGGAGTTTCCCACTCCCCAAGGAGGAAGGAGCAGCAGAAACAGTGTGTGATGGACTGATGCAAATCCCTATTCCCTGACCACTGCACTGCTGGGGTGGAGTAAGTAGAGAAATCGGGAGCAAAGCCTTTGAACGCAGGAAGAAGGGAGTGGTGGGGGGAAGATGTCTTTTTAAGATGTAGTTCTCTTTCTCTCATTATCCTACTCTGTTTTTGATAAAAAATTGCATTGTTTTGTTTTTTTTTCCAAAGTCAACCCTGCTTTTTGCCCATGACCATAAGTGGTGAATGATCCCTCCCTCGCCCTGCCTCAGCCCATGAGGTTTTTACCTTTTATTCTCATGATTCCCCTCACATCCCACTGGAGGGAGAGGAGTGAGCGAGCGGCTGCATGGTGCTCATTTCTGGGCAGGCTTAAACCACAATATTTTCCTACGTTGATCGGCAGAGCTAAGAAAGGCTAAAAGGGAGGAGTAATGTATCTGAAAAGCCTGATGGTATTAACCACCAGGTCCCACAACAGAGAGGCCATGGCTGTCTTCATCTAGGAAAATTCTTGTATTTCACTGAAGCTAAATTCTACATAGCAATATTTGAAAGCGAGGTCTTTGTTTTTCACAGCTGAATGGGAGGTTACAGCAAGCCTAGCTTCATTTATTTATTATTATACATGCCTTTGTCAGCATCTAATGGGACTAAAGCAAGAAATTTCTGAGAATAAATCCTTTGCACTTCAAAAACTCCAGCTAGCCCTCACTGTCTTCTTAGCAATGTGTGCTGCTCTGAGCTTATTTATGCCTATAGGCATGCAGTCTGCAGGTCAGAGTCATAAAAAGAATTTAAGGGGTTAGTTCCTAGCTCTGACGAATTTTACTGCAGTCTGAGCGTTGATCCTTCTTTTCAATATTTGGCCAAGACACCTAAAGGGTCATCTCCACATTGTTAGCTAACACAAAGACTTTATGGATAGCTCTGCTCACAGACGGAGGTCTCCTCTGTAAGGAGGCTTTTATACTGTGGATTGTGGACTTGCAGATTGGGGAACTGCCAGTGGGACCCTTCAAGTGTTGAAAAGGTCACTAGTACTCTATTAACAGGAAAAAAAAAAAAGAAGAATTACAAGCAGGTGGTTCAGTCTCATCAGGACTTGTGTTCAAAGACAGAAACAATCTCTACCCCTCAGATAGACAGGCCATAAAAAGGAATGTATGCAATCCAAGGCCAACTTGAAGCACAGATGTATGAAGTTTAGCAGAATGAACTGCGATGCAACTGAACTGCTCTCTTTTCTTGAGGGCCACAGAGTTCCTGGGGAACATGCAGACAGCTTACAGAGAAACAAGGCTTGTCCCACAGACCTAGTGCTTCCCACAACAACCCCATGACCTCCAGGCAGCATCGATAGTTTCAGTCTTACACACAGAAGCAGAGAATGGAATTTGGACAACGAGGTTTAAATCTATATTTTCTTTTCCCATTTGTCACAGCAGTGCTGAATAGATCAACCATTTTGTAAACAATTTTTAACTTCTAACCTCTGAACATCTGGCAGAGGAAGGACTTAGAATGGTAGGAAGGATGGGACTGAGAAAGAAATTATGAGTTATCTGAAACCCATCCAGTTAAGTAAAGTGGGGTGTGCCTGAACAGATGCTAAGGGATATTCAAGTACCTTTTCTAACGTTTGTGGTGGATAATCCCTGAAGGCTGAAGTGCCACACTGTCCTTAAACTATTTAGAATAAGAAGGTAAATTAGATAAAAAATAGAGACCACCGAAAGGTCCTATTATTTGTTATAAATTGCATGTTACATATTTATAGATCATGGGTGAGCGAGTCTGAGAAGAAAAACAAATAACCTTAATCTTACTGAAGCCCAGAACAAATATACTATATTTTTGTTAATATAATATGACAGCTAAATTAGCAAATCTTTCCTGTCTCTCCTCAATTTTGCCTTGAAGGTTTTTCTAAAATTTTTGCATAGCATTAGAGAACCTTCATTGGATTCCAAACAATGGCTGCTTAAAAATGTTTATCTGATGAATAACCACTATTAAACAAAAAGAAATGTCTAAATGCAGAAGACACCTAAAAATTATATAAATCCTCAATATAACAAAAGCTCAGTTTGCTGATTCACTTCCCCCTTAGTCATGCAGAGCAACAAATAAATATTTTAAAGCAAAATAAAGAACGTGCTCTCAGTCAGTGTGAAAAAACCCTTGAATATAAACAACTCACCTGAGAAGAAGAGATATATGAGAAGGAGGTAGCTGCTACATTGCACACCGAAAAGGAGTTGGGCCTATAGCATATATAAGCAATATTCACAAAGCCATCTTTGGCTGCTTTCAGAAGAGAGGCAGGGGTGCTGCAGGAAGATACCACAGAATCCTTATATGGAAAGAAGACAGTGTGGCACAGCATGCAAAGCAGGATAAATTAAATGTGCTGATTAAATGAACAGCTTGCTTTTTGTACTTCAGTGAAGTTCAAAGCTTTCTGGCCAACCATTTAAACATACCTAGCAATCAAATACATGACTTATGTTATAAAACCCTCATGCGGAGAAACAGTAGGTAATGCAAAATTGATCTCTATATGCCTCCGTCCCTCACCTTTGTTCAGGGATTTAAAAAGAATACACAATACTGTTTAATGCAAGTATAAATGCTAGAGGCTGGGGGAAGGGAAAGATCCTTCGTTATACCACTGTAAAAAGAAACCGAGGCCCTCTATCCTGACCCCTGAATGATGGTACTAACAGGTTTCCCCAAAATTATACCTCGGGCATGCTGCATGCTCATTCCTTGTGTGCAGATCTTTAGCTAAGGAATTAATGATAAAACACTCAGTGTTGCCTGCCCTGTTAAGGGTATGTCCAAGCAGGAGAACACCTGGGCTCTAATCCTGAATGTAGCAGTCTTGCTGCTGACCGCAAATGCACACAGCAGCGAGTAGGGTGGCACGGGTGCTCCTGAGGACTCACGGTGAAGAGCAGGAGGGCTAATACCTTTAATTAGAGAGGTGAAAGGAAAAACAAACACACTGCAACTTTTAATTCTCAGACTGAGGACAGGAGGAAGAGAAGCAAGCCATGAGAAGAACAGCAAGCTTCTCATCTTCAGTAATTCTGAAGGGTCTCCAGCATAGTGTGTGATATCTGAATGTCAGACATCCACATATTTGTCCTTGAGGTGACCTTGACATGATCCAGCTCAGTCTCTCAATACCAAAGAAAACAAATGGGAGAAAGCTGCTGTTCTTTTTCTGAAATCTCAGATTACTGCTTTGGGTTGGAATAATCTGGAGCACAAGTTTTATGAGGAGTGGCTGAGGGAGCTGGGGTTGTTTAGTCTGGAGAAGAGGAGGCTGAGAGGAGACCTTATCACTCTCTACAACTACCTGAAAGGAGGGTGTAGTGAGGTGGGTGCTGGCCTCTTCTCTGAAGTAACAAGTGATAAGACAAGAGGAAATGGCCTCAAGTTGCACCAGGGAAGGTTTAGGCTGGATATTATAAAAAATTTCTTCCCTGAAAGAGTGCTCAGGCATTGGAGCAGGCTGCCCAGGGAAGTGGTGGAGTCACCATCCCTGGAGGTGTTCAAGAAACGTGTAGATGTGGTGCTTAGGGACATGGTTTAGTGAGTTAGGTGCTGTGGGTTGACAGTTGGACTTGATCCTTGAGGTCTTTTCTAACCTTAATGATTCTATGATTCTATGTTTCCCTTATTTCATGATGCCACCAAACCTCACCTCTACTTCGCTGATGACTCCAGCCTGGATGGCCAACATGTTTCATTATTCTAATAGTAACCTCCACACATTCTCCCAAGCTGTCCTCTGTAAAGAGCAGCATGATGTTATCCCCCTTTAAATCTCCGATAAAAAATAACCTGTGTAGTGATGTCTCTGTTCAATGAGTAGCCAGCTGGGATGTTCTGAATGAAGTTATTACAATAATTCTCAGTGTTTCACTGTCATTCTGTGTTTCTTCATGTTGCCTTATATCTTTATTCCTTACACTTCTGCTCATGCTTTGCTCATACTTTTTTGTCAGGGATTTTTATTTTTTATTTTTTTATATTCACATACAGTGATTAATGCAATGGTATGCCACCTTCTGCCTCAGACTTCACAATAACAAAGAGAGCTGCAAACACTGAAGGCAAAGCTCAAGGACTAAGCCAGATGGCAGGTTAGAGCAAAGCACATGGGATTACAACATAGTATTGGTTTGTAGCTGTCTCGCTCTTTGGGCCAAAACAGAGCAATGTGAAGAAACCAAAACTAGACCTAGATTCAGGAGGAAGACAAGAGAATTTTATGGACCAATACACATGAAGACCTAAGGCTCCTGTTTGCTTCTACTGTGTTCAGGGAAACAGGACACTGCATGCATATTTGTAAATGAACAAGATATTATACATGAATAATATAACAAATTTCTCCATCTCCGAGAAACAGCTATGCTAAAGGCTGAATATCAGCCAACTGCATGTGCTAAGGAAAAAACAAGAATGATAATAAAAGAGCAACGCATCTATATTTAAAGTAACTCCTAATTATTGCTATAATGATAGAATGCTGTAGGGTGCTTTACAGGCATCATGAAATACTTCCCCTCCAATTAATAGCATCTGAGGCTTTACTAATAAAAGAAAAACATAACAAAGAATCTTGATGTTTATTGTACTTTCAAGGATTTTATGTGTAGTTCTACAAGGTCAAAGAAAATAATATTTCTTTTGCACAAAAACTATGAAGAGAAAATTGTACTCAGCTCAAGTACACTGAAGAAATGTTTTCTATAAAGCTTAATAATTGTTTTCCTCTTAGTTTGTGAGCCAGTTGGTTGACATACTTTATTTAGACTGATAAAAAGTTTGAAATTTTTTTAACAAACTGGAGGATCTGGACAGATGAAATCCCAGTCATCTCACTCCTCTTCTTGCTGGAGTTTTAGTGTAACAGACTAAACATGATGTCTCTCAGATATTTACATCAACAGCAACATATAATCTTATCTGATGATGAGTGATGCCTCTGGGCTGTGAGCTGGTTGAGGTGCAGGTACATGTTTTTTTCTGCTGAGATGTGTGTAGCAGCAATAATATGGAGGGATGTAACATCTCAGGCTGTTGCAAGCTGTTTGTGTAATAACCCAAGCAGTTCAATGTATTACAAGCACTAAAATATCATCATAGAACAGGAGCTGGCTAAGAGACACAAGACAACAAGGGAAAGAAAAGCAACATTTAATTTCATGAAAAAGGAGCAGCCAATAAGAATCCCTGACAACCGGAGCACCCTCAAATTTTTGTGAAACAGTAAAAATAACATTCTGAAAAACAAAGTAAAATGAGAAAACATGGACAAATCCATGCTAGATAGTCAGGATGGAAGATGACTGGATCATTTCTGCAGGAGTAAAGAAATCTACATGAATGGACAGAGTCATGGCTGCTGAAATTTAAACCACGCACATTAGAAGGGATAATCTGTACTGCTCACCTTATCTAATGAAGTCTAAATTAACTACCATCACTTAGGAAAAACCTCAAGTGTCATTGCAAGCTGCTTAATGAAAACTGGCACTCAATATGCTGCAACAGTTAAATAACCAAGCAAAATGTTGGCTGCATGCATAATCCTCTTGCGGAGAATACTCAAAATCTCTTTATTGCTCAAGGTTATTAGCCAAATGTAGGGCTCTTTTGGGGGTTTTTGTTGGTTTATTCATTTTTTAATTTTTGTAGAAGAGTATCATACATATCTGTGATGCCTTTTCTTATACATAAAAAATGTGCTCAAAGCTGAGGTCACAATACAAATGAAACAGGAGCCAGTATTTTTTCTCACAGTTCCCAAACCTCATAAAACCAGCCTATTCCCCAAAGACATCCCTGCACAAAGAACTCCTTGCATCTTCTTTGAGGAGCATATTTCATGTTTTTTTTCTGTTTGGGTTCTGGCTGTTCTTCTGTTTTCTGCCTTTAAATACAAAGAATAGGCTCCACTGCATCTAACCTGAAACATTTACAGTGTCAGTAAGTTCGCGAGTGCGGGTCAGTCACTGCTGACTCCCTCACGGAGTGAGAAAGGCATGTCTAAAGCATAAATCACACAACACACTTTAGGTGTCTGTTTTAGGATGAGACCAGTTATGAGACAAAAGTGGCTAATTCTCTGCACTGACTGTAAAGTGAGCCTAAAGTAACTAGCAGAGGGCAGATGCTGACATCGTCAGGTGAGTGCCAGCCTTACCGATCATCAACATCTCATGATCACAGCTCAATCATAACTTTTTTTCCCCCCCAAATATTGTATGTTACATGTATATATTGAGTAAAAATGGCAACTTTTTAACTAGCTATTACCAAACCATGAATGTTTACTGGTTCTTCAATTTGTAAAGACATATGGCCATCGTATGAATTGCACAGTTTCACCCGACCTTCATCATAAAAACCCAATAACTCCAATACACAAATTGTTTGCAAAAGCTTGCTTGGAACAAGATGCTCAGTTCTAGTCACTCTGGCACAGAAATGTATAAATCAAAACAACCTTGAGACATAAACAAGACTTGAGAAAAAGCATACTGTATGATATGGAAATCGGAATTTTCATGTCCTGTGAACTGTCAGTGTCCTATGTACCTAAAAAAAAATGATGCTTCATTTACAATTATTTTTTGTTCAGAAAAGTGAAATTATTAGTTTCACTGACAGAAGCATGTCATTCATTCTGCAAAGACGTTCAGTTATTTTTGAAATATTCAAAAAAGTGCTAAAGACTACTGTGTCGTCTTATAGTGGGCTGAATAACTGAGTGGACTACAGCTGCCTGGTACTTTGATGAAAGCCTGTCCTGGGGTTTCAGATGCCTTAGCTGCAAGCCAGAGTTAAGGGCACTTGAACATAAGAAGCTGAAAGTCTTCATCCAATCTGTTGTAACTGATGGATGGAAATAACAAAAAAAGAATCTTTAATTAACATGTAGCAGATGGAAGCCAAACAAAAATAATTTTATCTGAGAAAAGCATGTAAGACTTACAAAATTGTAGGCCTCATAAAAGGAGTATTTAAAAATAGTTTTTCCAGACCTCAGCCTTTTACATGAAATTAATTCTATTCTTCAGGCTCAACATCTAATTTTTCCCATGCAATCAAATAATGATTGCCATACACAAACTCAAGATGTCTGTTTGGGTACAGCACTAAGTCAACCAGGGCCTTCTGATAAATATAGATAATATGGATGCTTTAACCCTCCCATAGCCAAGTAGTTCTTATGAAAAAACAGGGTGCTGAAGGGAAAAGTTTGCAAATAATTGTAGATTAGTAGAAGAGTCTGTTTGAATCCCTACACAGCACAAACCTGATGTTCTCTGAAGATGTTAGGAAGGAGAGCTTAAACAATTTGCCATATAAAAGAGCTAGACCGCCTGAAGTTAGTGCCTTCTTCAGCTGTCTCACATAGATAACTATGGAAGTCAGAGAAACAGAAGAAAACCCACCCCGCAGGAACCTGTTCGGTACCAGAATACTTTTAGGATCATTTACAGCAAATAAATTACATAGTGGGAGAAGGTCCTTCTGATTTTATGTTTGTGTAAGCAGATGAAGTATGCTCTTTTTTTTTTTTCCAACTTGCCAGTGCTTTCCTTCATAAATATTGGTAACAATGTTGTGCATTTTAAACATATCTGTTTGTATCCTGCCTTATTATGGTTTGAATTTAGAGTGATTTGAGGCAATCTAAAGCCTTAAAAAATTTGCAATTTTCAAATATACCGAGTGGCTTAACAAAATTAACACCTTTGCATATTGATTATTGTCTGCTTATGTCTTTAGACCATCACATTTACAACAGCACTGTACCATTCCCTGTGAATGCTGGAAATTTTGGGTTTAGATTTGTGTATAAAAATGAAGGATTTATCCAGACCTCCCTGTTTTTCAGTTCTGACACTCACTACAAGTGATTCTATTAATTATGCAAAGAATTAGGGAACAGACAAATGCATAAATAAAACAGATCTTCCACAGGAGGACTAAGATATTTTGAAATTAGTATTTTGACATAACATACGTGATCTTTTTCCAATTATTTTTGTTTAGGTTGTGGCATACCTACACAGAGAAACTAGTGGAGGTAGAACTGTCAAGTAGGATGAAGAAAGATATGGCAACAACTTTAAGTCTGTCATAATGGGTAGGTAAAAGGCTTCCAGCATTTTGGCTGAATTATCTTTGTTAAATCAGAAATTGATGGAAAATTATGCAGACCTACAGAGGACTGCTCAGAAGTGTGAGCAACACACACTAGTCAAGCCACTGTTGTCCTCCCCACACCCATCACACATCAGTATTTTATGATACCCCCTGGCAAGAGACTTTCAAGTCAGTCATCTCAAAGGTTTACCATTATGCCAAGAATTTGTGTACAAAATACAAACATTTTGTCTAGTCTCAATGAAAATTCAATTTTATTACATGCATTTAACCCATTCATATTTTTCTGTGAAGAATATCTGCTAATATAAAACATGATTCAGTAGATACGGTCATGTTACAGTAAAAAGTGCATATTGATTCACAAAATGGAAGAGGTGGTGACTCTCAGTCACTCAAACACTTGTTAATTGACCAGTCAAATACAGTACAGAGTTCCTCATCCACCCAATTGGCATTTGTGTCTCTGAAGTAATAAATTTGTCTGTAATTTGGGTAGTACTTTAAGACCATTCTTTGAATAACTTTGCAGCAAGTATATTCTGGAAGGGAAGAGTAAATCTATCTGAATCTTCTGAAGGACTCTAAGAAGCTTAGTTACAAAAGCTAGCATTTTCTATCAGAAAACTATTTTGTCCCTGAGGAGTAAAATCTGAGACACAGAATACTCCAGGTGAAAAAATTCCTTACCAGCTGTTTAAGGAAAGCATGTAGAGAATGTCAGCTGCATACAGCGAGACTGCCCAAGGAGGTAGTATCTTTTATTAGGCCAAGTGACAGAGCTGGGAAAACAGAAAAGCTTCCAGCCACATATATCCTTTAAGTCTTCAGGAAAACCTAAATTCTTGTCTCTTACTTGGTCCAACAAAAGCAGATTTTATTTGCATTAATTTGTAACCCAACTTGACTAAGGAGTGATTTTGAAAGTTTCCTCATCTAAGCTGGAGAGAAATCTAAAAACCTAGATTCTGGTGCAGCCTAATAAAAGTGCCTAGATCCCCAATGTTTTCCAGAGTACCCAAAAAGTAGAAGAATATACACGCACAGAAACTGTGTTTGCAGAAATGTTTTCAAGTAATTGGTGATAAGCAGAAAGGTGTTTTCTATTGAAAAGGCTATGAGAGCCTACCTGAATTCTTCTGGTTGGGTAGGAATCTGATTCTTACAAGGAGCAAGAGTTACATCTCATGCAGTTTTGGGGGGAATATAAAAATAACAAAATTCAAATAAAAAGTTCTATATATGGGTTAGAAATAAGACAGAAATAAGGGGAAATAAAGATTTGCTGACTGGGTGTCGTGGGTAAAGACCGACCACAAGCCACGTGAGCGTTCCCTTCCCCTGCCCGCCTTTCCCCCTCCTGGTAAGATGGGGGAAAGAATAAAAGAAAAGGTGGAACCTAGTGAGTTGAGGTAACGACAGATTTTTAGTAATACAACACAACAAAAAGAGAATATAATAACAGAACAGGATATAGAATGACACACAATGGAAAGACCTCACCACACCAAGATGCCAAAACTCCCCACCCCTCTCCCGGCATGACATCAGCATGATATCGAATATCCCTTCGGCTATGCCCACCTCCCAGCTTCTGTGAAAATTAACCCTAACCCAGCTGAACCCAGGACACTGGGGAAGAGTTATTACAGCCTGACGAAGTCCAAGTGCTCGATATCCTGTACTTGATAGCTTATTCAGTCTTTAAAGATTGTTTTTCATGTATAATGCAAGTTTAATAACAGCAGCAAAATGCATGCCAAAACAGCAAAGATGTTAATGAATGTTCAGGCAATTTGGACATATTTATTCAGCAGAGCCTGATGCTTTCTAAGGTATTAAGGAAACTGTTAAAGTAATCTCTAAACTATTAGGGATTATTTTTGAGTACTTGTGGAGTAGGTCCCAAGAAATCAAACACAGGAATGCTCAGAATATATATATTATAAAAAAAAGTTAGAAGCAGAAGCTGAGCAATTATAGACCAATAACCCCACTTAATGCCCGGAAATATTTAACTCCACAACAGCTTCCTGGCTCTTTACGCGTAACAAGTTCATAAGACATAGATGTGTTACTGACATTGCTATGTCCATAACAAAGAATGTCAGACCAATTGGTTGCCTTCATTGATTGGCTAACTAACCTGGCAGGTACAGGGGAGAAAATGAATGAGATTCCTATTGATTTCAGCAAGGTTAACATGTAGCAGGAATTTTCTGTGGAGCAGCAAAGGAAATATGTGGAAGAGAAACTGGACAAAATTAAGATCTGCCTTCAGATTAGTTATGAAGGATTCTCTGTCAAGATAACAAGGCACTCTGAACATGGTCTGTCAATGTGTTTCTGTTTGCTGCTGTATTAATGACTTGGATGACAGAATAATGAAGACACTGATCAAATCTGAAGACACCAAGCTGGAAGGAAGTATTTGCAAGCGCTTCAGAGAACGGGATCAGAATTCTAAACGGTCTTGATAGACTGATGGAGCAATCTGGAATCAATGAGATGAAGTTTAATACAGACAAGTGCAAAGTTCTCCCTTCTGGAAGAAGAGAGCAAATGCATGAATATGAGCTCTGAAATAACTGACTAGATGTTGTTTCTAAAGAAAAGGAGCCTGGGGCTTCAGTGACTGAAAACTGAGTATGGGTAACACAGTGACAAGACAAATTTGATTTTCAGCAGAGTTAAGAGGTGTTGTAAGGAACAAGGATTATTTATTCTACTCAGAATTTGCAGGACTTTCGCTCTGTTTTGTACACTACTCTTTAAGACAAATTGGGAGTATTATAGAGGACAGAAACAAGACAAATCGCACATTTAGAAACCAGTGAACAAATACTAAGGGATCATAATTTTAATTTAGAAAGTGTGGTAGAAGAAGCAACATAATAACAGTACTCTAATACATAAAAACAGACACAAAGAAAAATAAATTATTAACCTCAGCTGGAGACAAGTTGGATAGCCCATGAGAAATTGTGCACACTGATAGTGGCCCACGGGGAATGTCTAACATAGGGCTATGAACTAGACACTATTCTAGGGTTCCCACAGCCCCCATTGGCAAGGAGCATTTTTATTTCATGCCACGTTCTTTCTTAGTGATGTAGTTGACAAGCTTGGCTTACTAATGTTCTGAATAACCTTTTCTATGGCAAATCAGTTTGCTGCACTTCTTATTAGTCACCCAGGCATACATTTGGCATTTCTCTTTGTGCTTTGCAGATGTGCTCTGTACAGTCTCTTCCAGATAAAATTCCTTTATATGCATTATGGGACCACACTTGGAAACATGATGAGTCTCTGAATCTTCTAAACCGTCAAAGTCCCATTATTATAAAATTCTAACCAAAAGATAAAACCAAAATATTTGACACAAATTGAGGGTCCACGCTCCAAGAATTGAATGATGTGTTAAAGTGGGTGAAACAGCCCTGTGGCCCCAAATCCACCTGAATCATTTTTATCCATGAAGAGCTGATAAATTAATACTTGTTTAGCTAGCTAGTTAAATATTGTGTCTTGACATTTTGATCCTGAATGTCCACAATATTTTATATTTATATTTATTTGATATCTATACATGACTTTTTCATGGAACAGTGAGCAATCATAAGTACAAAACAAAACACAGCAATGCTAGGATTCTGCACTTTTAACTTCATCCTCTGAAAGCCTAGGCACTCACTCAAGTCAGTTGCTTTGGCTCTTTCCATAGTCAAAGCACAGACACAGAACTGGGCAGAGAGCAGGTCATTACATTGTATAATGTCTGTGAAAGTTTGGTAGATTAATTTCCCCTCCCAGGTTCTTATATGGGAACATGAGCCAGCAGTGTGCCCAGGTGGCCAAGAAGGCCAATGGCATCCTGGCCTGCATCAGAAACAGTGTGGCCAGCAGGACTAGGGAAGTGATTGTTCCCCTGTACTCGGCACTGGTCAGGCCACACCTTGAATCCTGTGTTCAGTTTTCTGCCCCTCACCACAAGAAGGACATTGAGGTGCTGGAGGAGGTCCAGAGAAGGGCAACGAAGCTGGTGAAGGGTCTGGAGCACAGGTCTTAGGAGGAGAGGCTGAGGGAGCTGGGGTTGTTTAGTCTAGAGAAGAGGAGGCTGAGAGGAGACCTTATCACTCTCTGCAACCACCTGAAAGGAGGGTGTAGTGAGGTGGGTGCTGGCCTCTTCTCTGAAGTAACAAGTGACAGGACAAGAGGAAATGGCCTCAAGTTACACCAGGGGAGGTTTAGGCTAGATATTAGAAAAAATGTCTTCCCTGAAAGAGTGATCAGGCATTGGAACAGGCTGCCCAGGGAGGTGGTTGAGTCACCATCTCTGGAGGTGTTCAAGAAACGTGTAGATGTGGTGCTTAGGGACATGGTTTAGTGAGTTAGGTGGTGTTGGGTTGGACTTAGTGATCCTTGAGGTCTTTTCCAACCTTAATGTTTCTATGATTCTATGAATTCTATGTCTCTCCTTTGATTATAAATAGAGCCTTGGTGAGAGGCTTAGGTTAATAACTCGTTTGAAGTTAGGAGAGATTGATTCTATTTTAACTAAATGAGCATATTGCTTAATCATCTATATTTACACAGATCTGAAAGGTCAAATACAAATGAGCATTGATTAATATGCTATACATATTGAAAGTAAACAGACTTTTAAGAGGTTGAAGATGCCAGAGATGAAGAGATAGAGAAAACTAACTTTGGAGTAGAAATACAAAGAGATATCAAAGGTAAAAAAAAAATCAGCAGTGACCTGACCAGTTACCAAGACAAATGTTTACTGAGAAGCTCCAAAAATCCCCCGAAGTAGAAATTTACTGAATATGAAGTACATGTTCTGCAATTTCTGTATGATCAAGATAATAATCTGTTTTTAAAATAACACAATTAGCAGGTCTTCTCTTGTGACCGATATGTTAAAGGCTATTAAACAAGACCTAAACAGGATACTGCTATATAAACAACTTTAATTAAGGAATATTGTAAAATAAATGCTTTAAAAATAAATATGCCCATGCACAAAGGATTAGTTTTACTTTCCTGGCGATGTAGGAAGAAATGACCTGTGATGCGTCTTATTCTGATTGTTATAAGATGTTTTCAAGAAAAGGCAGTTAGAAAACACACATGACTTTCATAAAAGAAACATGAATCCATTTCACTGGTCCTCCTTGATCTGTGAGCCCTGCACTGAGACTCTGTAGAACTTCCATTACAGATGGAAATGTGTCTGAAAGTCACCTGCACTAGAGTTACTCAAAGCAATTGCAGACCTTGAAGTACACTCATGACAGTGGCTTTCTTCTGTCGAAAGAAGACTAATTACAACACCCTCTTAAACTGAAGTTTAAGATGATCCTTGGTGTTACAAATTAAATGTAAGGCATGGATACCTGAATAACGCTGTATTCACTCATATAGTTGAAGAGGCCTTGGCAGAATTTTAGTTGGTGAATCACCTTTTTCTTTTATTTGAGACACTGTCTGTCACAGCTAGTATCTTTTATTAAGCTTATTTATCTAAGTGATACAACTAGTCACTTTTGAAGTAACAAGTTAGATCTTCAAAAGCTATACCAGAAGTGTATATCAGACTGCAGGGAAGTATGTTATGAATCACTTAAGGCAGTTAGACATTCTTTGATTAATACTAGTGAGTTATACGATCAACAGATTAGTAGATTTAGAGCATTACTACTGGATTATTTTACAGCAGATCATGTTTTATATAATTATTAAGTACTCTACTAAAGGTGAGCTATAGATTGGATATATCTCCTATTGCATCAGAGAAGGAGCAGTTTCCATCCTGCAGCAATTGCCTTTTTTTTTTCCTTACTCTTGAAACTCACTTAGGAAATTCTAAATTGTCTGTATGATCAATATTTAAAGAAACCAAAACAAAAAATATATAAATGGACACGCTTTCTCTAACATACTGGCAACATTCAGAATGTCCTCAATCAGGTATCATGCCATTTTCCCAGATAAAAGAAGATATTCTTCCAAGGCTTTTTTTTCATTGCCCCCCTTCTGCTCTGTACTCTTCCGCACTCTCCTGCCGTATCTTTTGTGTTCCAACCCTCCCAAAGTATTATTGTATCAATTGAAAAAAAAAAATTAAGAAAAAAAAGAATGATCTTGCAGATCTTTTACAGAAAATATTTCATTGTGTGTAAAGTGTGTGGAACGTGGAGAGAGAACTCTCCAAAGTAAGTGTTCTGCCTTTACATGCTATTATCAGATGTCTGGAGCAACTACCTAATGCAACAGAGAAGATGGCAATTTATGCATTAAGTGGTATTATTGAATATCATTTGCATCTACTGACACATCCTCATTACTCTATAAAATACAGTATCATTCCTAGCTTGTGTAGAGAGCAGAGAACAAAGGAGACTACAGTGACCTGATATCCAGGTCACTGAGGAATTCTTCCAAAATTAATCTGCCTTTCCCGTAAGAGCTAGTTTTTCAAGTGCTGCTTGGCACCACTTACAATACCTCTAAAGATGTGCTACTGAGACACCTGCATTAACAGTTTAAATATTAACCACCTCCTATTTACTTTCATTGTCTCCTTTGTCACAGTGGAAAGAAAGCAGCATGTGGTGTGTGTGTACATGTGCGTGTTAAAGTTCAAACTATATCTCAGGAAATGGAAAACATTCAGCTTCACGAAACAGGTGGAAGCACTGCAGAGATTTATAGAGGATGGGATTCGTTACCTTGGAAACAGGTTTGAATTCTTTCATCAAACAACAAGATGCTCAGTGTTGACCTATTTCCAACTGCTGTGTACAGATTTAAGGTGGAACTTTTTGCAAGGTTTATACAAAAATGTCTGTCTTCCTATCAACACTGAGTATTTTTGTACTGCTTAAATGTATTATTTTGTTTCCTCTACACTTCTAAGCCTTTCAAGTGAGATAGTTGAGAACAGAAGAGCAAAAGTGTAGAAGGAAGTGGTAATCTCCTTGACAAAAATTTGTTTCTAATGTATTTGAAGTACTTGTGAACACTTAAAAATGTTTTGGCCAACATATTATCTTCTCCTACACTGTGCAATCTTTACTTCAAACCATGCTACTGTCTTCTTTATAATAACTACTTAATGAATATAGGTAAACAATTGTTTAGATATTTAGTATTATTTTGTCTTCCATGATCTCAGCTCCAAAAGTTTGTTTTGTTTTTGTAAGAACGGACAGTTTATGTGGCACTTTTGCAAGAAGCCTATTACAACTGGCACTCAGTTCTGGTAAGACCTTTAATGAAGAGCACTAACCATAGAAGGGTAGCTGTGACTATATCAATCTACTTTCTCATAATAGCCCATTTAAACTTCAGGGCATAAGAAAATGAAAACAGAAAGGCTTATTAATGTAGGGATGATATACACACAAATACAGATGGCAAGCATGTGTGCAGCAACATGTGTTACTAATTTAGGGGTCCTCCTAGGTAGTCTGGATGTCTAAACAATACGATGCAATGCAGCTTCACACAGAGGCATGACATCAAATCCCAGAAGCAGTCATGTTGCTTGCCTGGTGCATATAGCAATAATCATCTGGTCCAAACTATTTTCAGTGCATTTACTCTCTGTTCCTTGGAATTACGGAAAGCCCAAGCTGGGGAATGAGCAGAAAGAAAAGAAAGCCAGAGAACTTACCAACTGAAATTTACCTGAACCTGATGAAGGAAAAAAAAAAAAATCATAACTGCATAAAGCAATACTGTGAAAACAGCTTTGGGCTGCATTATGAACACACAGTTAGTTTACGTCATCACACCTAAGTGATAATGTGATTTTCAGAGACAATTTAAGGTCATTGTATATATCATATTTTCTGAAGCCACCCATTTTTCAGTAATTTCCAGTGAGAAGAGATGGATGTGTTTGTGGTAGGGTATGTTTCTTACAAGGAAATATATTAAAGGTTATACGTTTGCAGCATTCCAAATTTCAAGTTTTTATTTCTCTTAAAATTTCTCATAAAACTCAGCATTTTCTTTGAAATATCAGCTCTTGAGACTGTGATATTACATGTAATTTTTTTAAAGGGGTATTATTGGCCCTCATGGTTCTTGGTAAGGGTCTGAAAACACTTAAAACACCAAAAAAGGTGTAAAGGTACCTCAGAACCTCAACCCATGGAAACAAAACAAAATGGAGTCCTTTGCAAGGCACAGTCCTTTTCACCACAAAGTCTTACCAGTTTTAAGAGAGGACAAAATATTTTCTTCGTCATGATATTCTCCCTCCCCCGCTACCGCCCCAAGTTCTTACTTTGGTAATATTCTTTTGGAGATTAAAGAGAAGGTTCTCAAATGGACTTAAATATTTTGTTTTAGCTTGGCCACAGAAACAGGCCTTGCCCATCCCAGTGACGTAGCCAGTGGCAGGTCAGATAGGATATGCTCCCTACCTGTATACTGGGACCTAAGTTGTCTTTAAAATGCTGGGCATGTATCTGGCAGAGCATAGCGGAAAATTATTATCAGAGCATTTATTTCTAGGTTCTTCTTCTGTGTATACCATGTTCAGATCAGATAATTATTGACACTCTTACAACAGAGGTTAAAAATCCATCATAAAAATAATCCATATGGACAAAGTGTCAACAATTAGGTTATCATCTCTTTGCAGTTCATAATGCCCACAAAGTCCAATTGTCTTTTTTTCCTGTTATGTATTGACATACAACATATTTTACAGACCTCATTCTCATGCCCTTCCATTACTCTTAATTAACTGTCTAGTTGAAGATTAAAACCCTTGTCCCTAGGACACCTGTCAATGGTGTATCATCACAGATCACAGTTGACCTTTGTAACTTAATACTTTCACGTGTGTGACTCCAAAAAGTTTTCTTTTTCTTTTTTTTGTTCATAGCTCAGTTCGGATCAGCAACATCAAAAATCAGGTTGAAATGTATGCGGGAAAACCAACACTGGACAGGCTGCTCATCAACAGCACAATTGCTTAATCTGAAGAGCTGAAACCCAACTGTTTCTTCAATTCGGAATATTGAAAAATGGTATTTTACTGGTACACATTCCAAGTACTCCTTTAACAGTCACACAGATTTGAAAATTACAATAAAGCACTCTGTATGTATAATTTGTGTGAGGTCTAGCCAAAGCAACTACACAATATTAAGGCTGGTGTATAAAAAACCTACTTTAACTCGCTCAAGAAATACAGGGGCAATGTCCTTTTCATCACCGTGAGAAGCAACATGCTGGCTGGAGTTTTTTTGGATACTTTAAAACCCAGTGTCTCTGTCTTCTTTAATGTGTGTAAGACAACAAAAGTTGGATGTGCTTTGCTCAACAGACACTCTGGTGTTTGTTATGTTTCTAGTTTACACTATATTTTCTAGCTAACCAATCACCTAACTACTTTCTGACTACTAACTAACCTACTCACTAACTTACAGATACATGATTACATCGGATTGTGTTCAAGTAAATGGATATTACAACTTAGCAGCTGTGAAGAATTAATACACCGAGAAAAGCAATAAATGTCTGTAGGAAGAAACAAGCTCAGTTCCAGTGTATTTTATTTTACTTTTTAATATCCACAGTTTTATATATGTCAGGAGGCATACATTGACATATTTTTACTGTGAACATGATATTTTGTCTCAGAATTTGTCTGGAATTTGTTAAAAAGTTGACAGGCTTATGTTCTTGAACCCCATCCAATGGAGGTCCAAAGCTCTGTTGACGCCATCAAGGATGCAAGTGCTCCAGGAAGCTTGGCCAGCCCTGGCATGTGCCCTGGCTGAGCAGATTCCTGCAGCTTCTAAATACAACAACTTGCTCCGGCTTTAAATTGCCCCTGGACTGGAGGATGAGCAACATCTCTTTTTCCTGACACAGTGAGCTAGCACAAAATGTTGATGATTGTCAACCGTCAGTGAAGACACGGGGAGTTCCCCAAAATGGAAAATGGCTGGAATGAGCACAGTCAATGCTGTTGACCTGATGAAAACCCATGGGAACTTTATTGCTCAGTTCTCTTTCTTCAAAAAAGTGAGAGGATTCTTATAATTTTTTCCTACCCTTCTTAACCATTTTGCCACTATTCACACTCTTAACCGCCCCTTCTTATAGCCATTTAATTCGGGCCTTTTATTTTGCACTCATGCTTTTTTCTTCTTTATTATGTAGTCATCTCCTCAAAAATGAAAGCCAAAATAAATTACCTACATCCCCCAAACACCCTAATTTACACCTTTATGTGTGCAGAGAACAAGCAGAAAAACACAACAAAATAATTAGACACCTGATTTTACAGCAATAGATTCCATATTATTTTATTTGCACCTTTTACCACTTTCCCCCAGTCTAAATCCTAAGCAAAACTGAAAGACATTCCCAGCAGACTTCATTGCAAAGGCTCAGAAGGAAACCATGTACTCCGCAGTAAGGTATGTGTACATCCTTTACAGAAATTCTGTCTTTCCACTCATTTAGTTTCCTTGGGGTTTTTAATGAATGCAGAACTCAGTTTAAAAAAAAAAAAAATCACTAGGAAATGGTAATCAAAATAAAAGCTAAAAACACTGATTAACTGTTGAATATTAAATAAACACTACTCCAAGCATTCATATTCTTCAGTCGCTTAATTAGAAAGGATTGGCTGATTTCATCCTTGATGGCCTTGGCTATAGCTGAAGATGAGAAAGCAAAAAATATTTAAAACCTGATTTTTAACAGTATGGAGTACTTCAGCTCTCTCTGCAGGACGTTCTTATGTGTATGAAACTGGCCATGGCTGTAAAAAAGGGAAAAATCAAAAAAGAAAGCAACCAATGTAATGAAGAAATGGTTTTCTATTAAGTATAACTAGGAACGTGCAACAGTGCCTTCAGTATAAACAAAAAGGACTGTCATTAACAGCTTCAGCTTTGTGCTATGAATATACCAGATCAATATTGAAACACCCTTGTTTGGTCTTTTGCTGCTCTGTTCTCAAGATAACCTTTGCTGTCAGAAAAGTCAGCTTCAGCAGTTTATTACATAAAATCAGACTGAAATGCAAGAGAACTGCTTCAGAGACTTTCCAGCAATATGTATATGTCCAAGAGTGAGCTCTGTCAGACTCCAAGTGAAAACAAAACCATTCCAAGCCTTGTTTAAATATATTTTACAAACCTTCTTCTACTTTACGAAGTGGGCTCAGTCTGCAGCATTCTCCTTTTTCCTAGTAAAACCCTTTCCCTTCCTTCTTTATCCCTTCCCATTAAGCCTTTTGCCAATTTAGTGAAGAGGGAATAAACCCCATTTTTGGAAGAGGAGTCTGAAGAAGATGCTGGTGTTCTGGACTCAGGAGAAAAACTAAGAACACCAACGAAAATGAAGTTGTCAATAGCTAGATGGTATGGAAGATAGCCACAGAGTAGTGAGAAATTATTTTTAAAGAGCTGCAGTGGAGACTAGGGAAAAATCAGAATGAGGAAATGTATGAATTAAATAAAAATAAATGACAGAAACACTAAATAAAGAGAAGTTTCCCTCAGCAGCTCCCTGGTGATTTTGGTGTGTAAGCCCTCTTGCTTCATCCAAGTCACAGTCTGAAGACAGGTGCTCAAAGCTGTGGGGGACGATCCATGCTACCTCATTACTCAGCCCTCACTCAGTTCCCTCTGATTAGTGGCATTTTCTGGTTCCCGCAGGTCCCTGCAATACCTCCTGCAGCCCTGTGACCCCCTCTCCTACTGCTAGGACTGTGCCCCTCAGCAAGAGCTGCTGCCCTTCACCTCCTGCAGAACCTGACGCGAGGACAGCCCTGAAGGATGTCTGATCACCTCCCAGTTCTTTTCTCTTAGAAATATATCTACTGTCCAACATAGCTTCCATTCTCAACGAGCACTTTTGCTCCTCCTTGGCTGACTTGGTTGACCTATTTCTTTTTTCAGATCCCTTCTTTAAAAACCTTTCTGTCCATTCGGGATTTTGCCATCCCCTCCAGAAAGGAGACAGAGCCTCAGATCATTTGCTCTCTCTGTCTGCACTTTTGGTCTCTTTAAGAGATCCACTGTTTTGTCACCCCCTTGCACAGTTCCCTTCTGCCTTCTGACTTTTCAGATTAAGCTGGCAGGAGAGCTCTTGTAAACTCTGACTTTATTTTCCTCGTGTGACTTTATTAGGAAAGAGAGAAATGTTTAGGTATAGAACTGGAATTAAAACAAATTAAGCTTTAGCTCAAGGCTTGCAGTTTGATAGAGTTACAAAAGAGCTTGTAACATACCGTAAATTCGTTGAAAATTTGAGCCCTGGAAGTTCTCCCCTTTGGGAGGGCAAAAATGAAGTCACTTAAGTAACTTTACATTTTAAAACCTTAACTTAAATGTGAGGAAAAGGTTAGTTTTTATTTTCTTAGTAACATACCAGATCTGGAAGACTCTTTTACTGTGGCAGACAGCATGGAAAGCCCTTTAAAAACCTCAGACAAACCCAGACTTCCCCTCTAGCCATCATACCCATGCTTTTGTTTATATATCTAAGCTCTGACTGCAGGAACTAACACAGTGAAGAGTCTCCATGGGGACCGAAAAGTCATTTTAAACACCCCTGACTTTCAGAATATAAATCTTTCTCAACAGATATTGTATGGATTTTCAGCTAGAGGCAACATTTCCTCATCATTCCTGGTTACTTTTGTATCTTCTGTAATCTACTCGTGTACATACAAACATAGAAAACAAAACTCTATGAAGATTATAAAAAACGAATGTGTTTGTATTTAAGATAAACTACCAATACTGGTTTTCCTTGATCTATGAATGTCTTTAAATCTGCTTAGAAATATAACTTTAACTGCTCTGTAAGGTGTTGAGAATTTGTTGTTTAAAAGCTCAGAAAAAACATAGATTATAAAGGCTAAACTAAAAAAGGAGAGAGGCTAAAATGGCTAATTTCAATTTGTGCATCTAATGATGTATGATACAAAAGTGATATCTATTATTTCTCTCAACTTCTCCACAGCCTACACACATGCAATTTTAATATTGCTCTCTCTTTTTCTTTGCCCCCAACTGCAGATGCAGGTTTCATGTGGGTGACTTGTCACTGGGCCTTAGTGATGTGTTTGCCAATTCTCTCCCAGCAATGAAAACTGAAAGGACTGATATTAAATATTACATCAAAGGAAGGTTTGCATCCCCATCCTTTCTGGCTGGTTCATATCTTGCTTTCTGCTTTTGTCCCAGAGGCTGTAACGTTCAGTTCTATTACCTCCTTGTTTCTAGCAAGGGAGCTGTAATATGCAGGCTCCTCTCACTGACCAGCGGCAGAAACTGCTATAGACCTGTTCTTTCTTCAGAATTGTTTTGAAACAGAAGTTATTTGTTTGTTTTTCGTTATTTTTGCCTCCTTTAGTATACTTTGCCTCCGCTACTGTATACAGGTAGCTAAGTGCAAATTTCATGTGTTCAGTTAACATGGATTTCCTACAGAGTTTTGCCCTCCAGGAACAACAGGAAAAACAACCACCTCACATGACAGATGCTAGTTTTGTTGTTTAGTGTACATCTGAAAGGCACAGTTTAAAATGTATATATGGAAAAAAAGGGGATGTCATGCAGATTTGTCTCTGTCAAATTGGGCCTGAAATCAGTTTTGTCAGTATTATGGTTTTCCATGGGAGCCATTCCCTATTAATTGTTTTTTAATTGATATAACACTTTCTTTTCACTTACTGTGAACAAAGCACTGTAAATAGAGATTTATAGTGCAAGTGACAGGAGGCAATTCAAGATAAAATACATTGATTTATTCTTCCCCTGGGAGTACGTTCCTCTTACAGTCTGAACTCATGGCAGAGCATGTTTGTTGTAAGTAGAGGGAAGCGAGGGCTCATGAAAGCCTTCCATTCTGTGAACATTATTTCATGTGTGAATCACATTTTAGCTGTATTTTGTAAATGCCAACAGTAGCAAGAAAGAGGAAAGGATGGAGGGAGGTCCCAATTGTCCCTGGTAGAGTTAGAACTGACCTGATAGGCAGCATCATCTGCTTCCCCACACTTTGCTCAGCATTTCCAGGAGTTATGCACAGACCCAGTGCCTTCTAATTCCCAACTCCACTGAAACCATAGTTCACAATCTCCTGTTGAAGCAGTAATGTATAGATGAAATACTTGGCACGTGTGATGACTGAGCTGTCATTGCCTGACCCCTTACAAGGAATATCCCTAAATTGCCGAGGCTATGTATGCTGGGTTTTATCACAGGGAGAACTGCAATGATTTTGCAGGAACAATTTGTAGTTAAAGTCTGTGCTGCATGAACTAAGCACTGCACAGTGGTATCCAAGTTTGGGTGGAGCAAATTAGCTTAAGTGTTGGAAACAGTATTACCACAGAGTCTCGCTGGGGCATCTCAGCTGGTGTGCACCTCTCAATGCAGCACTGCATTACACAGCAAAGGCAGTGGCGACCTGTTCGGCCACTGGGATGGTCCTCAGTTTGGTGGCCAGCACAGAGGAGGACTAAAGCAGAAAGCCAGTCTTTCCTCTGGTTCCTCTGGAGAGTTTTATAAGCAGTTTGTGACCTCCAAGGCTCACTGTTTTCACTGCCAGTTCTGCAAGGGTGTCTCACTGTGTCTGAAGAAATTAGGTGCTGTTGGAGTATATTTTGTGCTAAAGCCCGTTTAGTAAACACACAAAACCTTGGCCCAAATAGAAGGCAAGCTTTTCATCCTACTTAATCTCCAGAAAGAGAAGGGCCCTAATGCCTACTATATTGTGGGAAAACTTGAATGAGTACTGGGTAGAAGTGGAACCTCTAATTTGGATTAACAATATATTTTCCCTTCCTTTACTTTACTTTATAATAACTCTATATTCATAAACCTATAAATTCAGAAATGTTTATTGTCTTTAACATGCTGTCACCCAACACTAAGGGGACAGATAGGTTCTTTTAGGGATTGTTGGCAGAATAATGACAGCACTAAATTGCAGTTACAATTAAACCTTTATTTTCTTAACAGAATTTCATCATTAGTATAGCACAGAATTTATTATTAGAATGGCACAGGATTTCTACAAATAGAATAAATGTAGTACAATCTACAAGTAGCGTAACACAGAATTTATATTACAACTTAATGTATGATTTCTAATCACTTTGACCTTAATATAGCTTAATTTACGATTTCTAAACACTTAGACTGTAACTTAAGTTATGATTTCTAATAACTTAAACCCTCTGCAGGCTAGGTTGGATCTTAATACATGGTTTGCTGTATCAATATAACAAATGGTAATGTAGAAACAAGAATCATACGAAAGAAGATGAGTCACTCAGTCCTTGGAGGATGCAGACTATGGTGGAGGGGTCCCTGGCCACTGGGGACGGGTACCAGGTCTCACGGTCCAGCAGCAGCTCCAGTCCACATTCCCCAGGTAGGACTTGTAACTGCTTAATTTTATGGACAGTACTCTGGGTGCTGTTACACCTCCCTGTTCTGTGATAGGGTTGTCACCACCTGGCTGGCCAGGCACCTGCGACTTTCAAGCCAGTGAGGAAAGGAGTAATCGGCCTGGCACCCAGGAACCTTGAGGCCTGGGTAGGGAGTGGAAGAAGAAATCTGTTTGGTTTGTCTGGTTGGTTCACAAGACCTTCAGGGCCTGATAATGAGGGGAAAGGGAATTAATATGTGACCAGCTCAGTCACAGAAAATGGCCGTTAGCCTTACAAAATGGCATTGGTTATGCTAACCCTATTGCAGGGAGTGGTAGCAGGGGGTACCGTCACACCTGCATATGATGCCAATAGATTTCCTGATGGAAACTCCTTCTTGAGGCTGTAGCTTTGGATTTTTTTGAACAATCAGACAGAGCTATACAGTAATGCTTTTACAGGACTGCTGGATTTGTACCAGACATAGTCTGTTCAGAAAATATCTGTGTCCTGATCTTCCTAAGAACCTGAAATACACAGTTCTCCAAGTACCATGCAATCTGCTCTGGTGGCCAGCTGGAATCTACCACTGTAATAGTTTTAAGATCTGTTTTAAGTCACTGTTCATGACTTCCTTGAAACTTAAATTTCCAAAAGTTACATTGTTCGTGCCCTGATGTTCTCTGTGGGGATGTGGCAGCAGCTCAAACAACAAATGGCACTGAAAAAAATGGACTTTTTTTTTTTAAAGACTGAAAACATTTAGCATTAAGCATTCACTATGAATGCCTTAGTTTAATGGTCAAAGCCCTACAATATTCTGATAAAAGACACTTTAAAGGTTGCTTAATTTTCAGGACAGTCCCAAATAGCATTAAGTTATGCTTTGAAAATAACCACTATTACTGGGTTTCATTGCTATGTCACTTTGCAGTTTGGGTTTCAATACAAGAACATCGATGGCACTTTTCCTGCTTGATCAGAGGGCTGAATTCCAGCAAAACTTCTTGTACTCACCCACGTACAGCCTGTGTCTCACATGTCCTTTTAAAACTGCCAGTGTTTGACGCTCTAAACAAGCTGTGTTGAAATCAGATGCAGCGGAAAGGAGCAATCAAAAGCAGAGGAGCTAGCAGGAGAAAGCAAGTGGCCCGAGGGGAGCAGAGGTGAGGAAGCTAGTGAGGGAGAGGGAACCCAGTTAAACTTCTTCAGACTGTGCACAAGGCTGTATACTGCTTTGCTACTGACTCGCATGGTCTCGGGTTTGCTGGCTTTTTGAATGAACAACCTCCACCCTGCATGAATGGAACTGCAGCCTTTAGTGCTACTGACATATATCCCAATTCACAAAAGATAAGTGCAAATATGAAATCCCCCACAGGAACAGCTCCTTCAGCGAATCTCAAGCTTTGAGTTTGGTGCAGGGGCCATGATATTCCTCTGAAGTTAAGAATAACAGATTTGGAGTATTAGAGAATGGAGAAAAGTAAATCACCTGCAACTTGAGCTGAGAGTGGGAACTGTTTACAGACATCAGCAAGTCACCGATAAGACTCACATGTTGTTGGCTGGCAGCAGAGCTTTCATTTGGGAACACTGAGTGACAGTGTAACTTTGGTAACATGCACGGTTACAGAAAGATAAAAAGAGTATATTAGTTACTATTCAGCCAATAAAAACTACCATTGCCACAAGATTTTATGACATTTATTACTAACAAAAATAAATACTGTGAGTTGCTGATAACCTGCCAGGTTTTGTGTCTTTTGCTACTGGCTGTGTCTCTCCACAAAAAAAAGGGAGAGATTAGACTAAATGTTGGAAGCAGTCCTTCATACACCTCCTTTAGCATATGGTTATATTACCATGCTTAAGTTTGTTTATCTGCCTAATAAACCCCAAGAGCTCACCACTGGCCTCTCAGAGGCATTTAACTTTTTGAAAAATAAAAGTGTTATCATAGGAAAATGTAGACAAATCTGAAAATCTTATTAAGAGTATTTTAGAATAGCCTAATTAATGGATAGTAGTTCAGCACAACAGCATTTAGATGTTAATCTGATCATCTGGTTTGCTTTCATCTGCCTCAGTGTAACCCCTCATTGGCCATATCTGAAGAAGAGCAGGATCAGGTACAGAACAGAAGACACTTCCTCTATATAGCAACAGTTCTCTATATGGCTGAGTATCTATATTGCATCATCAGTCATGCAATGAAACTCCGCTGTGAAATTTCCAGTCTAACAAAGCACGCTTATGTTCCTACTGTCACATCTGCACAGTTATTATTAATTATTGATGTTCAGTTCATTTACTAGCTGAAAGACAGCAGGCTACAAAATATGTATGTTCTGTTCTTTCTGTGTGATCATAAAGAGCAATGGGCAGAAACTCAAGAACTAGGGGCTAATTCTGCCATATGTGCTCCTCAACTGCTATGTGAGCTGAAAAAAAAAAAAAAAAAAAAAGGCAGTTATTTAAACCACTGACTATGCCAGTTAGGTCCAGTGGAAGGGTGACTTAATCTTGCTAGTGAATTCCTGAAGCATGTTACTGAGTTTAGGTCCAGTGAGGAGCTCCACTCAGCCAGCACTGAGCAGGATCTGGGTGAGCGATTGCTATCAGTGACTTCATGACTGTGCTGCCCAATCTCAGATTTGAGGGAAAAGAAGGACATGGAGCACCCTGAGAGAATTCAGTCCAGGCAGTATTTATTCCCTTTTCTTATTAGACTCCCCGCTGGCAGCATTAATATGGTTTGGTGCAGCTGAGGACAGTTGAATGAACAGCCTGATACTGGGTGGCCGCCTAATGTCTAAGAAAATGGCACATCTATTAAGAAGGAGGTTCAAGGTAGCTGTAGGACCTTCTGTAGAAACCCTTAGTCCCACAGCAAAATCAATGAAAGGAGCAAGAGTAAGGGCCAATAGGACCAAGAAAAACATATGGATAATTTCAGTTCCACAGGTGTGTTTCTTTCTATGGTTTAAGAACATAAAAATAGGAAAGAATGCAAAATGCCATGAAAATTTAACAGCTGTCTTTCCTGATTAACTGCTCCAATGAGTGAATATTTTTTTTCGTCAGTAAATCTACTGAAAACATTTTATGATAATGTTTGAAATTTTAAATCGAAGGTTCAAAGGTTTACTATTTTCAGGATGAAAACCACTTGGATAAGGATTTGCATAAATCTCCATGTGTAATAGACATATTTAAATTCAGGGTTTACTAGAAAGCAAAAGATAAGAAAATATCTTCATCAAAGCAATGCTGTCCAGGCTACTGTGCTGTTTAAGCCTGACATCAGATATATTATCAGGAAGACCCTTGAAAAAAACAGGCACAGCCCATGGCCAAACAGCCCAAAATTCCTCCACCAGAAAACACAGAAGGCAGGAAGGCCAATAATGCAGAAGAATGGAAGCTTGCAATGGCAAGGACCAGCAGGAGAAAGATGCTTCCCCTGAAGCCTGGGGTGCCCTTGCAAACCCGCCTTACCACTCTGCAGACTAAAGAGGAAAGACCCACCACATCAGGAGAGATGCTGAAGCTGAGTAAGGCAGCCTGATCTGCTGCCCATGTAACAACCGGCGCAACTAAGAAAAGGCGACGGGTGGTAGCAGGAGGCGACTCTCTTCTGAGCGCTATGGAGGCACCCATTTGCTGACCTGGCCCTCTCTCTACAGAGGTGTGTGGCTTACTGGGGCTCATGTCAGGGATGTCACTGTGAGACTACCAAGCCTTGTGCAGTCCACTGACTCTTATCTGCTGCTGTCGTTTCACCAGTGATACAGCTAGGAGCAGTCTGAGGAGTCTCAAGAAGGATTACAGAGCTCTGGGAAAGGCAGTAAAGGACTCTGGAGTGCAAGTAGTTTTCTCATCAATCCTTCCGGTCAAAGGGAAGGGGTTCGAGAGGGTCAGTCAAATCTGCCGAGTCAACAAATGGTTACAGAAGTGTTGCCATAGTCAGGGGTTCAGCTACTTAGACCATGGGACTTTCAGAAACCTGCTCTGTCAGAGAAAGGGAAGACCACCTTCATTCATAGGATTGCCAGCCTGGTGAAGAGGGCTTTAAACTAAAGTTGCTGGGGGAGGGGAACATCAATCCATCCCCCTCCTACCAGTGTGATGCCAGTGCCAGCAACAGATGCCCAGAGCCTGGAGAAGGATCACAGGTCAGAAGGAAAGCACCTGAAGAGCAGCCCAAAGGAATTCCAGACAGTAAATCAGCTTCATTGGGAGCCCAACTGAAGCGTCTCTATGCAAACATATGAGGCATGGGAAATAACCAAGAGGAGTCAGAGATATGATACTTCTGATATATTCATCCTTAAATTTCATCCTCTTCTTTTCACAGAATATAATTTGTTCAATATTAGCGTGTCATTCTTTTGTTTTAAATAGGAGAATGATATGAAACTGTCCACCAATGTGCAACTTCTTGCACCTCCTTGGCCAAAAACTAAAACAATGTCAAAGAAACGGGAAATCAGTTTAAATATCTGTCCTTATCAAGCCCAAGTATTGGCATGCTCCATTGGAATATTTTTCCAACCAGCTTTTAGCTGCATTGCTGTGTGCAGTTTGCTGTAAGTTGCCTCACAGACTCTCAGTTTGTACGTGGATCACCAGTGGACACAATGCAGCTCGTGTCCGGACAGAGCTCCACGGGACAAAGCTGCTGAGGATGCATGTGAGGAATGGCATACACAGCTTGCATGTGCAATCTTTGCAGAACCACACAAGCTGTGTTGAATGTCAGATCACATTTTTTGTCAAAGAGAGGTGGAGGATAAATTTGCCTAGAAGCACTTTCCACATTTGTTCCCTGATATACAGTAAATAACGGATTTTTCTTAAAAGACAGAACTAAGTTCAATATTGAGAGGTAAAAGAAAAATAGCCTATCTGTAGATCAAGCATGAGCTGAGCATACTAGACTAAAATTTTAGAGGTGGAAGCAAAAAGAAGGTATCCTTTAGAACATATGCTCTTTATAATTGCATGTAGCAGTGCTGACACTAACTCAATGGGCTTAATTTGCTCTGAGGACTTCTTACATTTGCCCATTAACATGATAATATATTTTCCAATTTAATTTTTTCTCTTAATGGCAGCTCAAAAAATGCCATCATGTCTTTTATTACAAGAGACATGACAGAACACAGAAAAAAACAATTTCTAGTGCACTGTAGCTGCTAACTTACAGTTTACTTCAGGTGCTAAAAAGAAAGGAAAAGCTAATAGTTCAAAGTAATTAAATATTTTTTTCCACAATGTTGTCCAGAATAACATCTAGTACTTGCATATCCAGTAAATCCAGCTGCTAAATGCCATACTGTAGTGAATGCTCATATTTTTAAAGCCTTAATGGTGAATGTTATCTTGAACCAATAGTAGCATAGTCACTCTTTAAGATTCTACTTTAAAACAATCTCAAACGTTACCTTGAAGAATTTAGTTCAACCTATGTATACTACAGGGAAAAACCCCCTGCATTTCTGGTAATGCTTGAACTTATATTGCACAGCTCAGGATCTGCTCTGGTCTTACCTGATGGCTACTGTTTCATTTCCATTGTCTTTGCCCAGACCCAATTCCCAATAACCATCTCCCACACTTTATGGTTATTTAATTCTGTTGGCTTTAATTTGAAATTAGCTTAATTTTCGTGCTTTTCCAAGCATATACGTTAGTACTAAATTCTGCAGATAGTTCCTACAGAAATACAGAAGTAAACACAGCAAAATAGAGTTCTTAAAATCACAAATTGCCTGCTTTGCCCTACACTTCTGTCTCCTTCATAAAATAGGCAGATTATGTACCTTCTACCAGCTGATTCCTTCTCAAAGGTGATGAACTTGAGCAGACCCACGAGGGACAGCTGTTTAAATTACACTAGAGAAAAAAGCAAGAGAAAAAGAGGAAAGAGAAACATCTTTCATGGAAGACCCTCTGAATTTCTTGATGTGTAACCATAATGCTTTCCAATGCAGACATTAAAAAATATCCATCTTATAATTTTTGAGAAATACTTTATTTTTTAAAGAGTGAGGGCAATCAAAGTTTCTCCTAGGATGCTGTCCTCCCTGCTCCCTTTGGCCTCAGACAAAATCCAGGAAGAACAGATTCTGTAGACTTTGACAGGCTTACAAAACACAGATCATCTGAAAACTTCAGTAATTCAAAGCCGCTTAGGTTCCTTCAGCCTTGTGTGTCTCCTGAGGAAGCATCCCTGAATCTGAGACTTCAACAATGTGGAATTCCTGCAAAAGGAAGCCCTCCACAGCAGTGCCTTCAGCGGTCACCAGACAATGATAAAGATATTGCCAGACAAACACTTGAAGTTGGGACAATGTTTTCAGGTTCAGAGGAGTAACTTAAAGTGAGTGTAAACAACTATACACAATGTGCTCTCTGTTCCTGTCTAGCCTTTGGACTTAGCAAAGTTTCAAGTCTAGGGTTTCAACTTAGAACATAAAACTTCAGGCTTTTAAATAATGGTTTACATGCGGTTTCTGACCTATCTGGAGACACTGCATTAGAAATATCCCGAGTAGAAATAAGTATTCTACTCCAATTCAGTTATTATAAGTCTAGGAAGTCTGTATTTATAAAAACAGTTTTACCTTCAACTCAGAGGCATTTATTTCCTTGCACTTCCACAGAACTCAACATACTGAGTTGATAGCATTTGCAAAGATAGTACAAAGCCTTCACCCTCTCCTTTCTACAAGAAGGTACCACTGCCATAAAGCTAATACCTAATGTGAACTAAACCACTAAGAGAAAAGGGGGTATAACAGCTCCTAGTGAAATGTAATGATGGAAAAAGCTAACAAATGTAAATGCTACAGGTGACAGTATAAAACAGGAATGAATGCAACTACTGTGTAGCGTTAACTGAACTAAACCAAATATGAATTGCAATGGCATGGAGCCACTCTCAAAATTCACTTATTTCCCCTTCAAATTTAGTAAAAAGGATTTTTTAAAGAAAATCAGATTCCACTCTGCCAGTTACTTGAAAAGTGTGGATGCTGTCTAAAGAATTCGGCTAAATGGGATGTTTTGGTTATTCCCTGTTTCTAATTTTGACCTCAGCCAGGCAGAAAACAATGCCCTACAAGTGGTTCTTATTTGTAGGAAATAAATCTGCTCCCATCTTTTATGGTGGCATGACCAACATGCACCAAACTACTGCAAGGTACACACGTTGCATTTGCAGCATTAGCTGCATTTCAGAAGGAAAAAGCCTCCTGGAAACAGCAGCTTCAAAATCTGGGCAGAGTTCCATAGGAGATCTTCTGAGTCAAGGAATGTCTGATTTTCTGTTTCTGCTAGCATACAGGTTTTTAGCACAGATCCACTCTCACTGAATAAAAACAGAAACTGTTGGTCCTTGTGAACATCTGAAAAATCTGTATCTATAAAGGAGAATAATGCTCAGTGCTGTGACTACTGCCACTGGCATTTTCTTCAGAGGAAACACATTCAGAGACTGAGCTGAAATTGAAGAGAAATACTCTTCAATTATTTTATCAAAGTTTTAAAACATTTAGACTAACTGATGATAAAGTCTATAGATGATACAAAACCAATCCAAATTGTAAAAAGTACTAAGGACCTGACAGTTTTATAAGTCAGTTGGAACCCTTTCCCGAGCTAGGCTCATTTAAACAGCATTTCTTGTAGTATGTGTAAAACCATAGATGGAACATAGCTATTCAGAGAACACAGGTTATCTGAATATACCCTAGAAGGCAGCAATTCTGAAGTGACTGAACAATTATAGGACATGAGCACTGGCAGTCTATTCTTAGCATCATCCTCTGGATGAGACTGAAGGCAATAAGTCACTGGGTGTATGTATAGCAGAACTGTTAGAAGTACCAACTTAAGATCTCTCATGCCAAAAGTTTTTGAATCTCAACAAAAATCTCTGTTTAGGTTACCATCATTTGCGATCTTTAAAGTTTTTTTTTATTTTAATTAGGGAAGTTAAGATATGAATGTTACCTGAAGTGTCTGCAGTATGGTTGAAATTTATTGGACCTTCAAGTCATTTAGCGAAGCTTTTAGACAAAGCCCTTTCTCATTCTTTCAGACTGGTGGATAAATGCCTGGCTACTATACTGTTGCATGTATTGGTACTAACAGGTTTAGTTAAAATTACAGATACCAATTTTTTTAAATGTAAAATGTTAATAGTCAAATAAAATACGGAATTTCTCACAGCTGAACAGATTCATGCTGACCTAGGCATGGCATCTAGAAATACCCCTATCTATCTCTTGTTATAAAGGAGAAATGTCAGACAGACTTCAGATAGAAAAAAATGCCTTTCAATATGAGTACAACCACTTTGAACTACCTTTTAATGAATCATTCCAACACACATTTTAAACAAAACTCTTATCCAAATCTAAAAGGCACTTCTAGATTCATTATCCTGATTGCAGTGCCGTTTCTAGATCAAGCCTTGAACCTGACATAATTAGAGCTTGGATTTGGCCCGTTGTGCATGTATATGAAATGGCACCACTGCCTTCAGAGACACATTTATTACTGAGAAAGGCATTTTAAGCCCCAGAGAGGCTTAAAAGCTCCTGCTATCTTTCACAAATGCACAGACACATGCGTATATCTATGGTTGATTTTCTGCAGCACTGGGAATTACAAGTTTTCTGTAACTTCTCTCACATTCAGAAGCAAGCTGTAGTTTTGTAACTACTATCAAAATTGGAGCTTGAGCTAATCAAAATCAATTATCAGCTGTGAGATGGGAGAATAAAACAGAGGAAGAACAGCAGGGCAGCAAAAGGGCTCATGAAATTAAAAAGAAAAATAACAAGCAAATCTGTCTCATCCTGACAAGTGAGGCACTGTCTCTCTATCATCCCTTTCATCATGCAGATGACTGCTCAGTAGCTCTTGGCACATAATAATGCAATCCCTCCTTATCCACCAAATTTCTAGAGTAGCTGCCAACTGTTTGTAAAGCTTCTAGATAAAAATGATGGAAAAATTGTATTTCACAAGCCTATTTAAGAATTTAGCTTTTAAATATTTTCTTGTTTTATTTTACAGGGACTTTTTTTTTTTTTTTTTTTTTTTAAATTAGTATGAAGCCTAGTTGCTTTTCACCAGGAGACAAAGAGTGCCAACCATACCAAACCAGGAGGCTGGAAAACAAACAGGTGGGAAAATTAATAATAAGTACTCATATTTACACTTGCTTTAAAGAAACCTTTGTGTCAGAGTAAGCTAGATAATACATGGCATGCCATCTGTTTTGCCCAGAGATGGGGCAATGAGATTTGCAGATTACAGCTGGTCCTAGACAGCCATTATCACCCAGTTAACCCAGTGCTTGAACAGAATAAGCCCATGGACAAAGAACAGCAGAGGCAAAGCACAAAGGTGCTGCAGCTGGCAGGCCCAGGAGGCAGTGGTGCTGGCAGCCACAACTGCAGGTTCTGCTTGGAGGCTGGCTGTACTCCTTGATTTTGCTAAACTTTCACACCTGCACTGATGAATAATACTTTCAGCTACCTCCTCTTAGGTAGGAGTTTGTGTCTCATGCTGTTGAACAGAGCAGTATTCAGAAACGTGTACCAGCAAGCATGATGCCTCCAGCTTGTACAAAACAAGCAGAACATCCCTTTGGTGTAACAAGCCACAGTGAGCAAATGTATATTCCCCTTTGAGTATCAAGCACGGGCTCCTCTCAGATACATTAAGTTGTCCAAAAGCTAGTAGTCCATTCTCCCTTGGGAAAAGCATGCGAGAGGGCACATGGAGTACACATGACAAATGCTATTCATATCACTCAGAGCATTGCTAGGAGGCTCTCAGATAGTAAAATAACTTGTAAGGGAAGAGATCACGAAGGTCAACTCTAGCTTTCCTTTTGGGTCAGCTTTACTTAAAAAAAGCCTTAGACTGTTTGGATCCTGACTGATCCATGTCTGATTAAAATGACACACTTTCATGGAGACATCTTGACATTCACATAACACTAGGTAATGTAAGTACCAGCCATTTTAGATTCTCTTATTCTGATAACGTTTACTCATCGTTTTTGCACTTGAGGCAGAAGACTGACAGCATAATGTATAACTAGCTACGGTTAAAATCAACATATTAAATTGAAATACAACCCCCAAACATGGTATCTCAATTTTTACATGAAATATGGAAACACTTTCTGGTATCTTAGCAGATACTCTCCACACTAGCATGTTGCTGGTTTTAGTAGTACAAATAACACACATTAATCGAAATAACAGAAAACATAGTAGTTGAAATTACTTATATGCAACACATTTTAAAATATTCACTGTCCTTCCCAGAAAAAAAAATCGACTGTATATTTGGGTGTAGGAATGCTTGGGCACTGTATTTGAAAATAAGTTTTCCAAAATAATTTACACTGTCAAAGCAGGTGAGTGATTTCAAATATTCTCTATGCTATTTATTATGAATTCCAAGTTTTACTTACCAATCCTGCACAGCATTGAAGGATTCTTCATTTGTGATGTCATACATTAAAATAAAACCCATTGCACCCCGGTAGTAAGCTGTGGTAATTGTTCTGTATCTCTCTTGACCTGCTGTGTCCTGAAACAATAACAAAGAAAATTTTTACATGTTGCAAATAAATTGACATTTTTTTTTAATAGTAAGAAAACTCTGACAACAGTTAATGTACAACTTTGTAATCCTACTCATAAAACTAATAAAGGTAAAGAAAACTGAGAATAACAGGAAAAAGGAGAATTCTGCATTGGATCATAATGGGAGGAACACACCATTTTGTCATGAGATTAGAGTGAAGGGAAGCAGAAAAGCACGGCCCTCTGTCAGGCCATATATCCTGAGTCATTCACTGATTCACGTCATCCAAGCTGAAAGTTGGGTAAGAACCTTGTCTCCTGCCTTGTACCTTCCCAGTTTGACAGAGGAGACGAGTAAGATCTCATGTCCTGGATAACATGCTGGGACAAAATAGCATCCTTAAGATCTTCATTATAGGATCAGGATGGTTCCTGAAGTTCAGAAACATCCTGACCAAAAAGGCAATGTCTAATTGTGCTGTCCTTGCAATTAAGCAACATTCTGTCTTCCTCGCTCCTACTGCTTGCTTTACTTATTTCCATTAAAAACAGGGACTACCTGTTACTACATTTGCATGCAATGTCTAGCATAACCACCCATGTTTGTACTAAGATTGTGAGACAACAGCAACAACTAAAATACAGGAAGTGCATAACTGTTTCCTCTTCCAGCATACCTATTCAGTATTTCTAAATCATAAACATTAGAAGCTTTAGATGAGACATATGTAACATTTCAGTGCAATCCTGTAACTAACAGATCATCTGCACATATTCAATTTTAACAAACTTTGAAACTTAACTTAATTATTTCAGATTTTTTGAGTGGATAAGAAATAGTTTACTTTACAATGCAGACAAGTTTATTTTATTTGTTTTCCTGCAGAGAGAGAAGAATAACCAGTGATAAACAATGTTTTATTTGGTGTGTTTACTGAAGTGGTTCCTGGGCTAGTAGGACTGCCTTGTGATCAGGAGAAAAATAGATTAAGTGGGCCTCCTTCTTTACACATATATCATTCAACTCATAAACTAATAAAGTAAAAAAAAGGAGATGCTACATACATCAGAAACCACTTAAAGAATAAAAAACATAACCAAGACAGTTACTGAAACCAACAAGATCTTAAGTAAAATATATGGATTTTGTTTATTCTGGATTACAGCTGCTACTGCTTTGATTTAGTTTCAGTGATCCAAGACAGAAAGCTGTTGTCTCATAACAACCTGTCTAATAGGTCTCACAAGAGGCTAGGTTATGTCTTTGCCAGAAAGGCCAGATGAGCTGGCTAAACCTATATGAACTGTGGTCTGGAGATTTGATAGCTGCATTAACAGAACTGCTCCCAGTTTTTCTGGTGGTATTAATGAATGTTAAGGTATTAAGACTCGTGTTAAGCCTGTGGATATTCTAATACTAGGAGGTCAGTTCTTTTTCAGTAGGTCATAGTCTGTCAATAAGATGAAATTATCATTGAAATGTTGAGTAAAATAATTTATTAGCAGAAGAAATATCATCTGTCATTATTTAAAACCATTTATTTGTATTTCTTTTCTGGAATAAGGTTTACTCTCACATTTACTCATTTATTTTATTTGATAATAGAGAAAAGAGCTGGGAGGGACATAAGGCAAAGATGGCCTATAGCAAGCACGCAGACTTTCTGTACAGAAGAGATATGATTTTCAAACAAGTTTTGTTAGTGTCTATCTGCTTGTTTGTCACTCAGAGCCATGTATGGTTGGAAATATGATGGTATGACAAGCAGAAGCCCACTGCTACTGAAGCAAGTCTTATTTTGCTGTGGGTGATTTCCACTGAACCCTGTCTGCAGATAAGAGTGAACAGCCCTAGCAATAAATCCATAAGACAGTGAGGCTTCCTATCCAAGAAATATCTTATTTTCTGTGCAGTGTCAAAGGAACCTAGTGTGGGCTTAGGCACTCTCGATTACAGAGAATAAAAAATTAGTGTAGAGGAAGACAAAAGTTCTTAAATAATTTTACACAAAGGGAAACGAAGCTGCAGTTGAAGATTCAAACCCAGACTGACTTTGGGATAGGAGATGCTCTTCTGGACCTAGGCATTTGATTTGGGTCAGTCTGGGAAGGAATCAGGGATCTGGGGTTGCTCTCCATACAGGCATCTAATATCTACCTGTACCTAATGCTATGTTAATGTGATGATGAAAAATAAGATTTTCTAAAGTGGTATTTCAGTATATGGCATAGATAGACGACTACGAATAAAGTGGAGTTTATTAATTTCAAACATTGACAATCACCTTCCTGTTGGTATTATTTTCTATTCACTTGTTATAAGTAAGCAACTAAAATTTTATTTGGCCAAATGTACAAATTTTGCAGTAGAGTGTTTACAGTCATATAAGAAATGAACCCAACACAAACTAAATAAAATAAGCCTGAGGAAGAATGAAATTTGACCTACTATCAACTGGCATTTTAACCAAAGAAGTTCATTTCCATCTTTGATGGACAGAAAACAAGACACATAGATCATCTTGGGGGCCTTTTCATTCAAGTAGGTAATGTCTGGTAAGGACAACTGACTGTTCATTAAAGAAGTAGAGTGGAAAAGCAGAAGGGCATGAATGACAGTGAGGGAATTCTTTATGAAAAGCTCCATGCACAGAAGACAAAAGGAGGTATTTTACAAATCTTAGTCAAAACAAAACAAAAAGGGTCTCAGCAGCTGCAAAAATGTTTTCAAATATTATATTCACTTTCATAAATTCTGTTTTAACAAAGTTTCCAAAATTAAATTAGCTTCTGGTTAGGTGATTCCATCTTAGTGTATCTTTTTTTAATAGGTGTCAGATTTTAGATAAATCACAGAATTATGAGGTTTACTGGACATAGTACTGTATAAAGTATCCTGTTTCTGAGTATTGCATACAGCATGTTGGCAAATAGCCCATGGTCCTCTGAGACTTGCAGTTTTCCCTTGTGGGCTCTGATGTCTCCGGGATGTTTGGGGGTTTTTTCCTTAATTTTTTCACCTATAATTTAAGTTAGACATTTGCAAACACTTTATGCCTTGCAGCCTTATAGGTATAATTTCATCTTACAAAAATTCATTGCTTTTTGCCAGAAATTTCCTAGCTAAAAGACCAGTAAAGCTTTTCCATCAGTAAAGACCTTGAACAGAGCATGTACATCTTTAGGTAGTGAAAAAGGAATGGTAGAGATATAGAGTGCAAAACATCTGTTCCTGGCTCGGGGTGAAGATAGCAATCTGGTATGTATTTGGCCAACTCTCCTTTATCTTATATGTATCAAGTGGTATGGAGATAGATAACTCTAGATTACTTTGGCTGTTCATTTGAGTTAAACTTAAAGCTGTGAATTTGACAGTACAATAAAACTTAAAGTGGAGTTGTGTTATTTACTTTTACAGTAACCACATGAACCAGGTTTTGTCCTGTGCTTTCACCTTGAAACAACCCTTTAATAATGTTATGGGAAATTTCCTACGGATTTTTATTATTACTGTGTAACTACTATACCACTGAAGGCCTTAGTGTATGGGGAATGCACCAGCTGCTGACAGCAATGCTCCCAGAGGAATGGAGAGATATAATAGCCATCTGTGTAAGTAGAAACACTTAGGAATGTGTTTCTTAGCTGACTCAAGAAGAACCCATATTCCACGTGAAGTTAAGAGTTTACAGGGCTAGAAAGTCTCAAGATACAAACCAGAGAAACCAAGGTTCTGACAGTAATCTTGACAATAATAAGTATTTAGGCTTGCAAAGTACAGTTAGCTGAGTTAACTTAGAAGTAGTAAATCTCCCTTACTGTCCAAGTCCTGCTAAACTGGACTTCATTTAGAATGTGCCATACCAGCTTAGACTATACCTATGTTTTTAGTAATACATTAAACCAAACCCTTGAGTTAACTGGCTGAGTGTGTGCCCTCCCTCCCTCGCACTGCACCACTGACAGGAACAATACTTTATGTAAATAAATTCCAAGTGGAGTTGCTCATTATTAATGCAGTTTTGAAGGTAAAAGCAAACAGCATTTGGCAGCAAGAACTTTTAATCAGCTTGTCATGAAGGAATTCAGTCTGCAAAACACAAACTTATTTTGAAGCACACTTGAGTGATTCTGTGCCTCTGCATTTCTGTCCTGTATGCTAAACATACAAATATCTTTTTAAATCCACTTCCCCACAGAGCAAAGTTTTACTCATATCACAATACAGCTTGTGTTATGTGCCAAAGAGCTGGCAGCAGCAGAGAAGGATTTATTGGATGGTATTCATATCTCTGCTGCACATCCACAATATTTGAAGACAAGGCAAACAGAAAGATAAAATTAGAAATGTGAATTGGGTGCATTCTAAGTTTGCAGGTCAAAATTTTCTGTTAAGGTAAATAGAATTGCCAGTGCAATCAAGAACTGTTGCTCCTTTATAAGTTTCATGTTTCTTTCCTGCTGTTGCTTCCCAAAGGTTATTTATATACTCCATCAAAGAGACTCTATATTTCTCTAATTTCTCCTATTGGTACATAAAAGGACTCGAGGCAGTAAGTGAATGAAAATCTAAACTGTCTCTTTTCAGAGAAGTACAAAAGATCTTTCTTCAGGGACCTCTGGAGTCTTGGGGAAGAATGGATAAAAAGCATGACAAACAAACAAAAAACCCCAAACCAGTAAGAGAGCTGTTCAGGGAGGGGCAAGGGACGACCTCTGCAAAAATCTTCCTGAGATGGCGTGGGGACAGGGGTAAACTTACCTGAACCCTGCTGCTTACCACCCTGGAAGAGCAGCTGTGGGTCTATAGCAGAAAGCAGGGCACAAAGAAAGAGGACAGGGACAGAGATGCTGGAGCAGGAGGAGCTGACTATCCTGGGATCACTGTTTCTCAACAAACAGCATTTCCAACAGAAAGTGTTAGGCATATAGAAACACAGACCTATGAACATTTACAACATGGAAAACACAGTTCAGAATACTTTTTTAGCTAATGTATGCACAAAAGATATAACACTGCATATTGCCAACTCAGTCTTTGCTTATGTACCTATCTACTGTCAGCAACTCTTCCTAGAACTTCTCACGACTTTGGTTTCCCTGTAGTTCTGTCTTTTATATATGTGTGTATATATATGTGTGCGTATGTGTATGTGTGCAGGTTTGCAGAGATATATATGTATGTAAATGAAAAAAACATTTGCAGTGTGAAAAGCCATCTACTCATCTTGCCCGTACACATCTGATAGACCTATATGCTAGTTCTTAGAACTTGTGCCAAAATCACAGCTGACAGTTCATTCATCCTATGAGAGAGATAAGGGAGCATGGCAGGGCCAGCTGGAAGTAGTTTGGGCCAGGCATTATTCCAAATGCGGCTAGTAAAAAGGTGCTTGGAAGGGATGTCCTGGCAGGCAGAAGGTAGGGCAGACCTTGTGCTAGAGAGATAGTTTGGCTCCTAGAAAGTCCAAGTTGGAGGTGTAAAAGTACTTTCCTGACAGATTTTCTTTCTCTCACTCCATCCGTGCAGCTGGTCACTGTGCCTGAAGTTAATTTCCTTTTAAATTTTCTGTTTTTCTCCTTTCCTGTTCTTTCTTCTCTCTCCTCCTTTATTTTTAAGACTTGCAGAAAGTGTTCATTCTCCACAGTTCAGCTACCATGCCTTCTTAAAGCACAAAGTTTAGGAAAGCCATGGTATCACTGCCTCCTTTCTAGCCCAGCATAGCTTTACCTCAGCTGTTGTTGGTTCTGGACACAACTTTTGAACCTCACTGCCATTTCAGTGCATGCCTCCCTCCTTCTCTGCCATGAGCTGCAGCTTTATCCTTGTCCTGTCTTCACTTTGGTTGTGGCAAAGTGATGAGGTGAGGATAAGCTCCTCTTGTCCTTCTTCCACATCTTTGGGCATACTTTATAAAGCATCTGTCAGATCAGTAGGACCTGGCATTCTCTTCAAAAGTAAAACAGATTAATTAAAGTACCCCTTTAACCAAGCTTCATGTTAGGTCTTAAGAAGAACTCCTGGAAATGTTCAGGTTTTGTTTCCAAGTTCTTTTTTTTCTTTTATTTTATGAGAAATGTTAGAGAATTAAACATTAAGTACAGCTGACAAAAATGTGCAGTGGAAATAATGAATTTACAAAATCTAATTTGCACTTCATGTAATAATGCAAGTATTTTTTAATCATTAAAATTAAAAGGCAAATTAATATTGGAGCCCAGCTTGTAACTACATCTAGGGAAAAATCAGTTGAATAACTCTCAGTATTATTTTAAATACTTGTAAATCAGACTGTAAAAATTTCCTCATATTTTTTTCAGAAAGAGAATGAAGCATTAGAGAGCCATTCTGAAAAAAATAGTTATATACAAACAAAACCACCAAAGCTGTGATAAGGATCTCTGTTCTATAGGCAGCTATTACCATAAGGGAAGCAGCACTGGAAAAACCTGTGACATTCTTAGTTTTGTCATATTTTGTTCTCAAAGCTCCTGCTCCCAGAGTTCTGTGATTGTACAAGAACAGCAACTTTTTTTTTTTTTTTTAATTTGTAGTCAGAGACCAAACATGTGTCCCAATATATAATGAAAAAATGTTTATAAAAAAAGGCATTTAATATGGGCTGAAATTACTGTATTGAGAATAAAACTTTTATTAAAAAAACCCAAAATAATCTTGGAACGCTGACATTCGGCACTGAATTCTGGCAAAGCTTGAGAAGATCAGAACAACCTGCTTTTGAGTGAAAGGGACACAAAGAAATGTTGGATTTAGAATAACTTTACATAACTTTTAGTTCTGTTAATCTTAGAAATGTCACACTCAAATACACTATGGACAATCTTCAGACTTGACAGAAAGCCTCCTTAAACTCCAGGAGTGTATTTGGTAACTCAGAAACTAAATGAACAGTGGCCATCATACTTCCAGTGGGACGAGGATAGGTTGCAATAGAGTCAGTCCTAATGCTGTGAGATTTATGCCTATTAGGAAAATAAGCAGACCTGTCTCATTTGTAGATGAATCAGGTCCTGAACAGCCAGTCCTCACCTGGCTTTGGAGACTGCTACAGGTATTTGCAACATGCCAGTGTTTCAAACGGGCTCTTCCATCCACAAAGCACTTGGTAGCATAAAAATAGGTGTGTTCTTGCCCTATGAAAAATATAGTTTCATTTTTTTTGTTTGTTTACTGGGTTTTTTTGTGGGGTTGGGGTGTTGGGTTGTTTTGTTTTCAGTTTTGGTGGGTTTTTCTTTTACAACTGTACTAATGCTTTTATGTCTTTGTCTGATCTTCCACCTTTTAAAGGTGGAAGAATCTTAATTCAAAAGAATGCCTCTTTTAAAGGCATTTGCTTTTCGTTTAGCAGAGACAGGAAAACACACTGTCAGAGTTCAGAGACTTGGAATCAAGCTGACTATTATCACATGAACAGAGAACAATGTTGAGGTATTTTGGAATACGAGAGTACACCTTCCTCTTCCTGTTACTGTACTTTGATTATATACTTATACATCTTTTTGGATTAACTGCTTCTCTCTAGATCTTGTTATTCATAAAATAAGAATAATAAGCTTTCAGCTTGCTCCCTCCCATGTCATTCTGTCCTATTCTGCACCTTGGAGACAGCTTTCTCTATTAATATTCATTACTCACATTTAATTAACTTGCCCTTGTTATTGAGGATGAGGTGGGATCCATGGATAGAGAAAAGTTTGACCAGCCATTTTAATAATAGCTCTATGCTAGTGGCTCATTGCACTGAATAAATTTGCATAATAGTGTCATCATGTTACAATATTATGCAAATCCTTGTCCACTGATTAGCTAACAGTACCTCTTAGCTATTGAGAGCTATGAACATAATTCTCTCCTCATGACAACACCGAGTTTAGCACATTTTTTTTCTGGGTCTTTTTTTAGAGACACTATTTTGTAACTCTCCAGCTCTTAGAGAAAAATAAATTAGTAGTACAAAGGACCTGTTAAAGCCACAAACCAAGCACTCTTCCCAGAAACTCACTCTCCACCTCTGCTTTTCCTTGTGATAAAGCCCTGTGTTTAAACCTGAGTGAAGTTCTCTCATTTTGAACAGATTGCAGGAGTGTTCCCATTAAATATTAATAAACATCCAAACTTTCCCACAAGTAAAAAAATGCATTTCTGTGCTGAATATTAAGTTTACAAAACACATTTAAAGGCTCATTAAAATTACTATCAATTTACAATTTTTGCATAAAAATGTTTTAAATCTCAATTACCTATAAAAATGAAAACAGACAATCTGCAACACAGAACAAGCCACATTTTACCTACTTTAAGCAAGAAACTACAAAAGCAATATTTCTGGAAGACTTAATCCTTGACTGAAGTTCAGTCCCATTCAGAACTGCCATGAGGGCTGGTAAAAGACACAGCTTAGTGCCTTAGGAAACCTGCAGAATAAAAGTACAGGACTACAGTATGGTCTGGACTAAAACAGTTTCCTCCTGCCTTGGCAACATAATGCTGCTTTAGAGCTGTCTGGTAGATTCCATGTGCAGTGATCTGTAGGTAACTTCTGTATCCTCTCTCTACGACTGTGACAGACATCAAAGATACCTAAAGAAATTCTGGTAGCTCTTTCTATATCATGCCTTAGCAAGTATTTTAAGATTCTAAGGCTTAGCTGAAAAAGCACCTGGTGCTTTCTGGAGAACTTCACCAGTAACGTATTGAAGGTGCAGAATGCCACCATCTTTCCTCCACTATCAACCCAGAGAAGTGATCAATTGTAGAACTAATGCTTTGTGTTTAGAAATTCAGAAAAAGAATATGAAACTGCTGATGCTTTATAATTTAGAAGTGATGATAATTTTTATCTGTTACATATGAATAACAGTTTGCTGACTACTTACAAACACTAAATAATGTGATCCTATAAAAAAAATCAGTCACCAAAAATACTCATGTATTTAGCACTCATAGTGCTAAATCAGCTGCCACTTTGGATTTTTGATGCAATGTTTTATTCACTGGAAAATGGTGAATTATCCAAGTGAACTTTTGCTGAAGTTTATGTTTGTGTGAAAAATTTCATTACAGCAGGTAAATGAATCTAATCCAATCCATCAAGGAATTAGTGGCCAAAACCATAAAATAACTCCCAGTAGAAATAAGTACTAGGTCATAGGTTGTAGAAGTCCATGAAGTAATAGAATCACAAAAGTGTTGGCTGAAAGAGACTGTTGGATATGCTAGGCCTAACTATCCCAGACTGTCTTCTAGTTCACATTTACAGGCTTACAGAGCACAACATACACAAAGGCACAAGAGATGCCAGATCACTTTACACCTGAGAATTTATGCAATTAATTTGAAGGACACCCAAACAAAACAGATCCTCTTAGAATCCAAGCAGACAGATTTTGTGGTTTTCTGAGGAACTCACAGTTTCTAATTTTACTGTACTGACTTTATTTTCCTTTTGCTTACTTTTTAAGCAAGTGAAACAGTGGATTATGGGATCTAATAACATGAAATTTTCAAGTAGAATACAGTTAGAGAAAAAAGTATTCTTGGTTCTGTAGCTGCAATAGTTACATTATGTTCACAATTATTTTTCTTTTAAATAACAAAATATATGTTTAAAGACGGAAAACCTAGATCATACAATTAGTAAATTGATTAACCTTTTATGAAGATCCAAAACCATTTATGCTGCTTAAGTAAAAGGGGACAATTCGGTCCTGACACTGCAATGTCATCACAAGAGGTCAAATCAAGTAACAAAGAAAAACAGAATGAAAAGATTTTGACTTGTTAAGGTAGAAGGGCTGACAGAAAAGAATCTTTCTTTCCAAAAACATTTTATAATTCTTACATGTATTACCAGGCAGAATCATGGCTATATGTTATTTGAAAAGTTTTGAATACAAATATTTTAATAAAAAAACCCATGCTGTGATGAAAAAATTCTAAAGGTAAGATTTAGATCACATACAACATACTATAATTAGTGTTATTCATCTGTGATTTTCAAACTACAGGTATTTTTCCAGTAATCAGAGTTATTTTGTCTTAATGCATCATAAAGTAACAGGAAATTACAGTCTAATGGAAGCAGAAGAATGACCAGCTGTGTAATCTGTAGAAAGTATAATTATAATCAGAGTTACATTAAAGTACTGTCTGCTACAAAACCAGACATTGGGCTTACATACAGTCAAAGAACAGTCTAAAACCAATTTCAGTGTAAATAACTTTAAAAGTACTGACTACACTGAAGGAGTAGATGTTTGATGACAACAATACTGCTTTAATTTATACACTGTGCTATTTCTCTAATTTGAAAATTCAATCAAACTAAGATGCAGCTTCCTGGAAGCCACCATATTCTGCTACCACTCTATCTCATTCCTTCCCAGTCTTCTAACTGTCACATAATAGTGGTTTTAACAGTAGTAGTAGGGTTCATTAATTTATAAATGATATAGCCACATAAGTGCATGTTTCTGTGTATACATACAAACTTATATGTATATAATATGACCATATCTATATAACACAAATAAAACATGTATATTCCACTATTTCTATTGTGATATAAAGATTTTTTTGTAAACTTTACCTAAGTATGATGTCTTTATGTCAGGGATGAAGAAAGCAAATTGGTGACTTTGCTAATTTGTGCCTACAGTCCCAGAATTCTGACTGACCTCATCAAAGCATGAGGAGAAGGAAATATACCTATTCATAAACGTTCCCATACACATCTACATTTCATTCATATATGAAGAGGAGAGTTAACTTACAGAAGAGTTAAACTCAGGAGTATGAATCAGAAATGCAAGCATACCAAGATATTGTAATTATTTCAGATTCATATATTATTTACCAAAGAAAATAAAATATAAACTTAAATGTAAACAATAGCCAATCAGATTAATCTTTTTCAATTACAGATTAGACTAAACTGATTTCAAAAGCCAAGAAATCCCTTGATAGAGCAGCTGTTAACTACACGCCAGAGTTAACATAATTCAGGTTCCTTAACCATGCCCCTCCCAAGCCTGTTTCACTTCCAAACACATCTTTTTAGGTGGTTGTGTATTTTTCTTGCATGTAGTCTCTGCCTTTGGCTGCTGCAACCTGAATAGAAACCCCAGTAATCTTTTCACCAAATATAACACTGACCAGCATATTAACTGTAAATTGCATTATTAGACACTCAAGCATGTGTTCTTCGATCCTAGATAAAAACTGAAGATTTTTTCTACCATGATTTGATTAAACCGTGGGACATGTTCTCTCACTGTGCACACATAACTAAATTATCATCCATCAGCCAACAAAACACTACTGTGACTGACAAGACAGACAGCCAAAGAGAAGATTTGAATAAAGAAAGATCAAAGTGAGAATTGACTGCAGAAATTAGTTTTTTTTTTTTTTTTTTTAATATACTTTCTAATATACTGGGGTGGGGGGGGATAAAAAAAAAAATCTGAATTCAAGGAAGTAAGAAAGAGGAGGATAATTTGCCAGAGTAATTTATTAGTCATCTCCACATAGGCTCCCAGGGGTTCATGTTTCAGCCTACAGCACATAGCGGAAACAGAAGTTGTTGATTTTACTAAATCTAACTGATGCTAATGGGGCGGGGAGGCAGGGGGAATAGCCCTTTGCAAACATCTGCCATCACAAACAGCAATTTTAGAAGATGACAGAACTCACTACTTAAACCTCAAAATTCAGTTGTAGAAGCACTGAAATGTGTTTTGGGTTTCAAAGTCACCATTACTGATGAGCACTGGCAACAAATGAATGTGGGGAACATATGATTTTTTTTCCATTTTTTCCCTTTTAATCTTCGGTATGATGAAAATGTGTTCTGTATTACACACAATTTTGGCTAAGATGGATGTACTACAATCCTTTGTTTTGTACTAGATTTTCTTTGATGTGTGATACCATTAAAGTTACTGGATGCTGCAGGAAGTTACATATTCTCCAAACTTAGGAAAATCAAACTTCTGTACCTATATAGGACTTTCTGAGTACTTTGGGTACCCAGTCTTCAAAACTGTGAACAAGGACAGCTCTGTAGGACAGCATTAGGTGTTCAAGGGGGCTGAGGATGTAACTGACACTAAAGAAATAGCAATTATTAATAGGATTTGAAATCTAAAAGGAAGGAGGCCCAGTTCTGTCCTCAGTTATACAAAATAATTTCAAAAGCACTCAATGAAATCCAGACTGATGCAAACCAAAGTGAAGATCTAATTTCACAAGTGAAAGAATTAAAATTTTGAGTAATTTATTCCTACTGACATGGGTTTTGCCATAATATTAATGTTTTCATATAATGCAGTGTTGTATTTATGTGCTTCTATGTTTTAATTACATTACCTTCCAAGTACTTCCTGAAGAAAAATTATGTATTTTCTTTTTAATAGGCTATTTCAGTTTTAGACCTTTCCCAAAGCAGATACACCAGGAGCAAAAACAGCTCAATATTTATGAAAAAATTACACAAAACATTGACTCATGACCAGATACTATTTAGTAAAAGTTCAAGTGGTTCCAGAGTGGATGTTTCATAATAAAGTATGCCATGAACTTAACAATGTAATATAGGGAAATAGTAGATTCAATCAATAACTAGTTAATACTTTTAAATCACAAACTTAAGCAAAATATACTCAATTTAGTCACTTCATACACCCAAGCATGATCTTAATTTCACAGCACAATTTAAGTGAATCTAGGCCAAACTTCTTAACCACAAGAATGATTCTCTGTTCTCAAGTGTTTTATTAGACTTACCAAATGCTTACTTAAAATACAAAAACTGGAATGTCGGAGTCACTCCATATTTTTTCAGAATATGCTGTGAATTAACAAGGTTTTGGCAATAGTGATGAAAATAACCTGTTATCCATTCCAATAATGTTTAGCAGAAAAGTGTATAGCAACAAACCTATTATATATTAATTTTTTAAAAATTATACATAAAATTGACAATTCCATTTTCACATAGGATAATTTAGGCTAAATCCTACTAAAAAGGGGGATAGGAGAGGAATATAGTGTCTAAGGTAAGTGGTATACTTTCAACCTGTGAGGTCCAAGCAAATACCTGTCTTCTTCTCCCACCATCACCCATGTAGTATGATTAGGGCTAGTGAAGTCTGAACTGACTGAAGTGTGGCATGAGGCATGGACAAGGTATGGGTTACCACTGACAACAAATGAAACATGGGTCCTGACTGATGACCTGAGATCATCCATGTTCTCAGTAGAAAACTTTCTTCGCTCAGTAAAAATTCTCTTAACTTAGGAAGCTCAGAATTGTTTGGGGATTTGCTTGTTTATATTTAAATTCAGTAAATAGTGTAACAGAAGGCTGAAGACTAAAGCAATTAAAAGATCTTTTTTCTTTCTTAGTGCCCAATACAACAGCTATACTTTGCATTTTAAACATGATGCATTGTCCTCTCTGTCTTCTAACTCTCAAAGTTCTTTTGTGCATTAATAACCTATTTATCTCCATAGTACAATGAAACAGGAAAGTTGAATACCTCCCAAGTGGAGTGTCTGAAACACAGAATAGCTTTAGTGAATTGTCCATGTATAGTGGAACAGAATACTAAATCCAAGACCCCCTTTTACCATGCCAGCTTTCTTCTTCCCTTGCAACTCTCCTCTCTAGCTTAGAAGAGTGACTGAATCCTTAGTGCAGATTTCACTTGCTCCTAAAGCAGTAAAATCTGCTCTGTAATATAATGATGTACCTTCCCTCTAATAAAGAAAACACAACTGCAACACAATGCCTGATGGCAGAAAAAAGATGCCTCCCACTATTATACTACCTACCTCTAAACTCAGAGAAGTGTAATGGGTATTTCATTGGATTATATGACAAAATTTGATAGCATTAATAAAAATTAATGGATATAAGGCTAAGGACTGAATTTTAAGAAAGATAAAAATTAAAAGTATTTACCTCTGTAAATACAGATAACTTTTTCTAATAGGCATCTTATATTCCTCTGCATTTTTTATGTTACTAACCATACAGAATAAACTTATAAATTAGATCTATGTCATTAGGAAACAACAATCTATAAATTACATTAACATAAGTAAGGTAATTTGAACTATACAGTCAATGTGCAGTTGAACACAGAAGAGATGACCTTATTTAAAGATGGTAATTCAGTTTAGGCCAAATTTTCCATTCCCCACATTTAATGTAAGCTGTGGGTATAGCTAATACCTACTTGGATATTCAAACACATTTTGCCATGATTTGTGGCAATTTACTTTTTAATACTTATGGTATTTGCTATTATACAGTAGAAACATCACACACCTACATGATTGCAATTTCTCTCTTAAAACCCAGGAACTGACAAGTATCTCCTGAGTTCTTCCAGTCCTGTGTGGTATGGAACATTTGATCCAGCAAAACACTTACACACAATCTGAAACATAGTGTTTAGAGAGTCCTCTGTTAGTACAATCAGCCAGATGCTTAAAGGTAAAACAACCCCTAACTTCATGACCATTTGTCTAAAATGAATTATGATGGTTGGGTTGGAGTAATCTCTTCTATATGTTACTTTGACTCCTAGAATCATTTGGCAATTGGAAAAATGAGAGGAAAGACTGCTACAAAGTAATTTACTTTTCTCAAACCATCATTAATAATTTTTATCCTGGATTGCAGGACTCATTCAAAAGCCCAGCGAAGACCAAGAGCAACCTTTCATCAAATGTAAACCATAGATAGATATCAGAAAAAAGTCAGGGTGGGGAAATTCTTTTACTAACTGAGACTAGACATAGCCACAGCTATGGCTCATATCCAGGAAGGAGAAAAAAAAACCAGCTCAATGCCCTGCTTAGTCCAAGGACTGTTTCCCACTTCTCAGTAAAGTGTTCTCTTGACTCACTGCAACCAGTGAACGCCCTCTCTTGTCTCTGGCCTTAGGAATTCACGCTGCTCCTTCAGTGAAGCAGACAGATAGGGAAGGAGGAGACTTATGTCTTCTACAGACAAACACGGAAGGAAAATACTTATCTCCAGAGCCTGCAGGCCGGACTTTCTCCATAAGGATGAGAAGAGTGGCTCTGACTCTTGGTGTCGGTGAGCACTGAATTCTCCCATTCTGGCTAAATTCTTTAACCACCACCACCAACAGCAGCACCACCACCTCCAACAGGTGAATAAACCAATTACTCAACATACAGAGAGAGAACATAGAAGCCACTTAAATCCAGCAGAGGTTTTCATGCATTTTGTTGGGTGAGGTGAAGGAATTCCTGAGCTAGACTTTGTTGACATTTGCTTTTTTAAAAAACTGCTGCCTAGAGTGTTCTCTCCCAGTATTAAAATCTATGAACCATATTATTTTATATATCCTACAGAGAGTTCTAGGGGACAGTCTGGGGAAAGCTTAAAAAGAATAACAATAATTAAAAATTGCTTTGTATTTCCAACCCCTCCATTCTTTTTTAAACTATATATATATCTATATCTATACCTATATATATATATAATTTTTTAATTACCAGATCTAGGCTCCCTTTCCCATGAAAGGTTGGACCTGATGGTCTTTCAAGGTCGCTTCCAACCTGGGCTGTTCAAGGCTTCTATGCTGTCAATTCTGGTATCATGAATGTAACTACTTCAGGATGACAAAATTTTAGACCTATCATTTCCCATGCTTCCTACTGCTGTTTTACAAACACCAGCCCTTCACACCAGGCACCATCAGGCTGTTTCAAGTTATGGTCCTACATGTTCACCTACCTGTATGCACTAGGAAATGCAGGTGTCTAATCTAAGTATATGATTTCTACTCTGGGAGCCAGGCCTCTAGGCACATCTAAATCACTTTATGGATCTATGTCTTAATGGCTAGGAAATGAACAGAATAGAACCCCCACACTGCAAAGGCTGCCAATCTGTGCTACAAAGAAACATTAAGGAAAAAAAAAAAGAGCATGTAATAAATTCACATGAACGCAAACGGTAAACAAAGTCTGCTGTAAAACCCAGTAGCATGTGCCATCATCTCTATGCTGGACGACAGTCACTGAGCTGTGGACAGACTTCTTTCATAATCGCTATATGAAATTGGCAACATTTTCCCCACATCTGACATGTGCTACTGTACCATCGTTGCCATCGTTGTTTCAATTTAGTATAAAAGCAGAATGAGCCAATTCCTAATTTAATCAGGAAAAAGGCAGACTAGAGCTTGCATTTTTGACAGTGATAGACTAACTCATAATAAAAAAGGGGATTTAAAAGGAGACCACGTCTTTTACTGTTTACTAAGACATGAATTACCAGGCCTGGAACTTCTGTTTTTTAACTGGACATTTGGACTACCAATTCAGGGCAAGTACTGAAAGTCACAGTTTAGTTTTTAACTATACTAACTTCAGAGTTAAACCTCACTACAAATTAGAGAGATATGAATAGCTCATAAAATACCTATTTGATCTGTATCAATAGTGATCAAAGTGAGCAATAATCCAAGAATCCCTGAGCTAAACCTTTGCCAAAAATTATGTTCTTATGTAAAGAAAAAAAAAGAAACAAAAATAAAATGCTATACAGAAAATATTTTAAAGCCCTTTAAATGTCAAGAAACAGAAAATGAAGGAGAGATTTAGTAACAATACAGACATGCACACACACATTATTTATGCATGGAAATCACAGCCACGGTTACAGGAAATGCAGCTTCTCTTATTGGGACAGGCTTTGCACAGAACTCTATATCCATCAAAATCCCCCATTCCTTTTCATATGTCATATGCCTTTGGCAGATCTGCAACTTAAACTGCTACTTGGAGGTCAGGAAATACCAGCTCTCAGGGCCGTTAGTTGCTAAATCATCCCTTCCAGCCTCATTCAAGTATTAGCTTTGTATTACTGTGTGCAAACAAATTAAATACCATGCTGAAGAAACAGCATTTTTCAGACTGAGGGACAGTCACAGATCATGCCTCCCTTGTTACTGGAAACTAAGCTTTCCACACAGTATTTGCAGCTTTCTCTTAAGTGTAATTCACTATCTTAACAAGAGGTGTTATTTAACAAATGGGAACAACAGAATTAAGTTAAAAAACAAGGAGCTTGAAAATGTAGTTATTGCATAAATTCCACAACAGCCTCCATGAGTAATTTGGATTTCTAATTTAGTGGAGTATTGGACTAAAAAATAGACTCTGAACTTAAAAGACAGAGCTAAGTGTTCTTTTTTAATTCTGTTGACAAGTGTACCAGATGTGATCAGTATCAGTCTTTCCTAAGATAAATATGGATCTGTTACTTGAATTGCTTCATTAATAATGTATTTTTCTGTCATTCCGTAGGCCTTCTATTTCGTGTTACATATTCTTGGATTTGGCTGATTTTGTAAACATAATCCCCATGAACTAATCTGTCTCATTTTAATGTTCTTTCTCCTGAGCTTCCAAACCTGTAATATCACTAAGCAATATTTTCAAAATTTTCTAAATTAAAACGTTCAAAATTGTAGTTCCCAGAAATTTCTAGCATAGATTGCCTAGCATGTTCATCCAAAGCAACCTGTACAGAAGGTAGACTTTTAGATTTACATTGTTTTCTTCTTACTTTGTGTTAGACTTGTATTGCGTTCTGACCTATGGTGGATATTTAGTTCACTAACAGGCCAAGACTTGCTATGCAAGTTTAGCCTGAGCTAAAGAGGTCTGAAAGTCATTACTTTGTAGAGCCCAGTAAATCAGATAAAATAAAGCAAAAAAGTTGCTTCACAGATTACTTTTTTCTCCAATTTTGTGATTTAAGCCATAAAATCAACATTTGTCTAAGAAGAACTGACCAAGTCTGCCACAATTGGCAGTATTAAAAAAAACCTACTTACCTCTGTCTTTTGAGAGTCCACTTTTTTTACTTTGTGGAGGCCAAAACCATTCTGAGTGCTTTTTTTAAAGTAGTTGTTTATGTTTGTAAGTATAGCACAGCTAAACTGATCTATCTTGTTTGAAGTTTTTCCCTCTGTACATCTTTTATTTGCTTCTTCTCATGAGATATTGCACTGTTTTGTATTTATGTGGAATTAGGCTTACAGCACATTCAGAATAATTTTAATTATGCCAAATTGAGGCAACACCAAGTCCTTTCTAACTATTCGTTTTCTTTTAGGAGTCTGTTTTTTTAGTTCCTCAAGGAATAAGTCAAATGAATGTGACTTCTAGTAGAAGAGCACACTATTATTCTAATTGTTTACTTTCCTAATGAAAGTTTTTAAGGAGGAGCTGCATGACAGCATTTGCATTAATAAGGTTCAATTTTAATTTGACAAGATTATAATTTATTTACTGTCTGTTGTGTAAATCACTATGGAAATCATCTTGACACCAGACATTAAGAGAAACAGCTTTTCATGTCCTTCAGACTAGCTATGGTAGGCCAGATGTCAAAGAAATTAAAAACATTTGTACAAACATCCCCACGTTATATTTCTTGATAAATGCATCTGACAAGAAAAAAAAGAAAGCACCTTTGTGTGAAGAGACTAATTTCTCTGTATTCTGAACTAACCCAGAAATGGTACAATCTGTGTTGTAGAGGTTTTTTTTAAAGACAAGGGCATTCCT